>NW_015373997.1:1893801-2054956 GCF_001272555.1 Dufourea novaeangliae | reverse complement strand
TCGTTCGAGAAATCGACCAGCGACGCGAACAATGAACGAACGATAAATTAGGTTGCGGAACAATCACGGTTGTAACGATTTTGTTATGCGGCCGGATTCGATATTGAACCCGGCGCGCGGCGGTTTCACCGGTTTATCCGTTCGCGGTGTGACCGGTTTACTCTCTACCATCGCGTCATATTATTGAACTCTTCTCCGGTACGAAACAGGTAACATCGTGTTTCTCTATTTTCAACGTTCACTTCGGTCTTTCTTTCAATAGGAGATTCAATTTAACTTAAGGGGGATTCTCGTGTAATAGCTGTAAAACTAAGTGATATTTGCGAATTTATTTAAAGAAAAGTATTGTTAATATCAGAGTGAACGATCTTGAAATATCAGAAGGCATGCTTAAATGATAGAAAAACATATTTTTGTTTGAATTTTTCTTGTTATTTATTGGATATTATGCAAGACTTTCGATTTTCTTCGACGACGTAACTATCGTTGGCGTGCTGTGTAGTATTTGTCACAGTCATCTGAATACAGAAACTTTGAAATGTTGTAAAAGCTGGATAGTTCACGCTGCGATTGTGCCTCTTCTGAAACAAAAATATGAAAAATTCGAAAAGTTATTATGTTTAAAAGAAAACTTTACTTTTTTCAGCAGACAAATTGAGCTTGTGTTGTTTAAGAAATATTATGAATTAAAAATAAAGTAAAAGTTAAAGACATAGTCCTAAATTAAAAATTGATCACTCGATTAGTTTTTAAGTTACGTTGCACGCCAATTTTGAAAACGTGGTTTCGAGAAAAACGCGTTTAAAGTCATATCGCTTACCGTTTCGAACTCGACACGTTAAACAAGCTGTAAATTTTATATTCTTCAGAATTCCACCTTTAACTTTTGGAAGCATATGTTTCAAATTTCGTATCTTTTATTTACGTGAAAAACTACTTTTCAACTTTTCGAACTTGTTACACGAGAATCCCCCCTTAAAAGTCCCTTTGTGACGTAAAGGTAAACAAGACCGCGCGCGAGCGCTTTTCTCTGGATGATATTTGTCGCCCGCGAGTCCAGCCAGCTAGTCAACGAGCGGAATCAAGCTTGTTACTCCAGCCTTTATTCCGTGTTTGGACGCGAAACTTGGTCCCCGACGCGTTTGCATGGTAACCAAGAGTTCGATAGTTAGAGCAGACGACCATAGCGGTAACACCATCCACCTCACACCCCCTTCGTCCTCTCTGTCTCCTTCTTATCCTTTTATCTTCCTCCTCCAAATTCCACCCCTGTTCTCCCACCGCGTTTCCAGGGAAAATATTAGCCGCGGGCGCAGTAGCGTTAAAGGGGAACAGCTAAATTAATAATTCGCAAATTGCCAAGAGAAATGCCGCTCGTGTTTCAACCCTCCCCCCAGCACCCCTTTCTACGTTGCTCTTTTCGGAGTTTGCGGTGGCGCTTCGGTGGCCTCCAAGTTCTAGGTAACCAAGACCTCACGGGGACCGCTCTGTCTACTTTAACCCCCTACTGTCGAGAACTACCGTCAATTAAATAGCCAATTAGCCCAACGATTTCGCGAAGAGGATTCGTCGGCGTTCTTCGGTTACGCCGTTTCATCGGCTCGTTAGACGGGCCAGTCAGGATCCTTTCGTCGAGTCCATCAGCCGTTGTATTCACGATGTTGCGCGTTGTTCGCCGTGGTCGAGATTAATTTTGCCCGGTTCGGGTATTATTATGTCGTCGCTCGATTTCACCTCCGTCGAGGGAATTAGCCCCTGCAAACGCTACAATCAATATTTTTCTTGCGCGGGGGGCCTGTCTCGCCGCTCGCGCAGATTCGTCGCCGATAAACGGTTGCTCCACCCTCGACACCGTTGCGCTATCGTCGCGAACGGGCAAAAAACGATAGGCGCTAATAATACTAATCCGAGCATGGAGGCAAGGTGCTCGTTTTCTCTCAAGACACCCTGTGTATCGCGCGAAACCGATTGCCCGGGATAATTTCAGCGGCAGCCATAATTACGGGGCCCCCGTTCTTCTTCGCAGACCCGGCGCGCACGGGCCTTCCCTCGACGTCTCGCGACCGAACTTATTATCGCGAACGCAAACAACGTCATTATCGTCTTCACGAATGGAACTTTCCGAAAGGATATTTATCGGTATACGCACCGAACGGACTGCGTCTCCCGTTCATCGTCTGCCCTCGCGGCTGTTCTTTTTTGCCGATTCTCGCCCGGACTAATTTCTGCGGAGGCATTTGCATCGCCATATTTCGTTCACCAGGCTGTGCTGTTCAAGAAATATTGCTTAGACACGACGAAATATACAAGATATTATGGGATATGAACAGCGTCGGATTAGGGGGGTTGGCTGGAGGTTAAATCCCCGGGCACCGAGTTTTAAGGGGAGCTCCGATCTAAGCCTTTCGTTTATGTAAAAAAATAATCGAATGAAATTTTGTTTACTGCTTTCCTTTTGAAATAATTAAAAATTGTACTAAATGTAGAAATACATCGGATCAACGTTGGTACAATATAACCAAACAATGTTCTTTATAATGAAGCGTTCATTAGGGTGAAATCATATTTAATTTTACTTAGAATAAATTTCAATTTTTGAATACTTATGCATTTTATTGTATGTTGCATTACAAAAATTTTGTGCACCTCGAAGGTTTAATAGATCTGGGCCACAAGAAATTTTAATTCGGGCCTAGATATGAAACGTCACACTTATTTTTTGTTCACTTATATTCAATCATATTCATACCAAAACTTAATAACATCTCTCCTGATTAAACTCCATAATATCAGTAAGTTTCTTCCTCTTTAACGTATACCATCGTCTGTTGAGAAACGAGCATTCGGGGTGTTACACGAGCACGGTGCTCCATCAACAATAGGAAAGGACGATTTGCACCGAAAAGAGATTACCACACCGAGTCGCAGGAACTCGGATGGAACCATTAATCCCGAAAGATACAGAGTGTAGCGGAGTCATAAATAATACCGGGAAATATATAATCCGCGGTGGTAAGAAAATCCTTCGGGCAAAGCCTCCGTCGTTGCACGAGCTAGAACAACGAAAAAAAAAAAAAGAAAGAAACAGACTTTCTCACCGCAGCCAATATAATATCCGCCTCCATCGGAAGGCGCGCGAACGCGAAATACATTCGAAGGACTATTATTCCTCCCTCCCCTTCAACCCTCGATGTGTACTTTAGAAAACACACGGTGGCCCTGTTTTATTTCACGGGTAGCGAGCGAGAGCCCCGCGATCGAGCACGTGTACACGGGAAATTGAAGGATGAAGATAAATGAGAATTCTGACGCGGCGGTGGACTATCAATATCGCCGCGGTATCATACTCGCTCGAGACACGAGGTGCAGCCGTGGATTCCCGTGCGAATGATCGAGCGCGTCGTTCTCATTTACAAGGGACTAGCCGTGGCTCCGTTCTCGTGTCCGTGCTGGCGAGTTTTCACCTTGTAAATTCCATGGCGCGGCGAGTCTTCGATCCCAGGCGAAGATTAATTCGCGCGGCCGCCGAGGAATTATCGCGGGGCCGGTGTAAACGTAATTGATACAAAATCGAGTCGCCAACGCTAGTTTCTCTGCGCCCCCCTCCACCCCGACAACCTTTCTCTTTAATTATATTTAATAGTGGGTAGCCGAGTTTCGTCGGGAAAAGTCGTATAATACCGGGAGCGATTCAGGCCGGCCGTCGTCTCGGTTTACGAAAAATTATCCGTACGTGTCTGTTCCGATCTTTTCTCGCGATAAAGTCTCTCCGTTGGCCGGTCCAATTCTCGAGAGCCTGGAGTAGAGAACCGCAGAGGGTCCACTTTTTCGTCGTCGTATTCGTCGTCGTTGCCGTGGTCGAACGATAATTTTGGCAGACACGTAGTTAGGGGATAAGAACAGAGAGAGAGAGAGAGAGAGACAGGGATTCTGGGTTAAGGATCCCAGACATGGTTTAACGAGGCCTACGGTAACAAGACCGAACACACAGGTCCCCGCGACCCTTTCTTTGTCGGGTGCGAGAGGGCAGAGCACGGTGCAGGGCAGCGATACCCCCGAGGACCTCGAGGCGCCTTTTCAACATGTTAATTGTATATTTGAGGCGAGGTGATAAACAAGGCAGAGAGACGTCGGTAGCTCGCTGCCGTTGGAGTCTTCATTACAGCTGGTAATATATAACCGTGGACCCCGAGGGGGCTCTCTCTCGATGCTCTAGAAGAAGTTATGAAGTCCTATATACCTGGTGACTCGACGTGGAACACAGTCGTGTTCCTATTCCGTGTGCGAGTGGCTACGTCTGCAGAAATAACGTTCCTGGTGGAAAAGTTGGTCACCAGGACCGATTAACAGTAACGATCGACCATTCACCCGTTTTTCACTTTATTCCAGCGAATTTATCGAGTGGTCGTTAGGCCCCCCCCCCCCATACCCCCCGTTGGAATCCTCGCTCGAGCTTTTTAATATACACGATATTAAGGTCGAATCGGAATTATTCCCGGACAGCGAGGGTTCCGCGCTGGAGTACGCAGTCTCGGCGGAAGCGGACTTTTTCCGTGGCCTGGCAAGGAGCCGTCTAATCGCGGTCATGCATCTCTCGGTGTTGGTCGTGCCTCGCAGCGTGTTTCTGGATAAGGGTTCGAACGGGAGGAACAAGAAAAATAAAAAAAGAACAAGAACGAAGAGAGAGAAGCACACGCGTGATCTCTCGGGTGCATCGTGAAAGCAGTTCTCGTGACGCGTATACACATACACGGGCAATCGATTGGCCTTCGGGCCCGTGGAGGAGGTGCGAACCGGTTCCTCACTCGAGCCGCGGCTCGATTTTTCGACGTGGAATTCGGAGTCGAAGGAGCCGTAGCCCCGGCTTCCTGCAACCCTCTGCAACCGAGACGACGAAGGAGGAAGGGAGAGTTCATTCGGCCCGGTTTCCACGGGACCGACCAAAGAACCGGCACTTTTATTCGCGAAACAGTGGTAGACAGAGACGCCTGCCCGAAGGGGGCACGCCCCCTCGGTGTCAGATTTTATTTATCGCGCCGTGGCTTTTTGTTTCACGGTAAATACCCCGGGCATTTAAGAGTAAGACGTTCCCCGATTTATGGTCTCTCCCGGTTCTGCCTCGAGTTCCTCTTCTTGTTCCATTCCCCGCGCTATAAGCACCCTTGACTCTCGTTGTTCTCGATTTCGTTGGAAGCGTAACCCCTCCTTTTGGATCCTTCCCCTGTCTCGGACCGTTCTGGATCGACGTCTCGTCTTATCCTTTCCCAGACTATTCGCGTTTTCGTCGAGTCGTTCCGATCTGCTAGTCGCCGATAGAACGAATTTAACGCGCCTTCGGTGAACGTTGAGAAGAATAAGGACCGTTTGCGTCTTTTTCGGAATGTTCCAGATCAACATGGAGGCGGTCACGTCGACGGACTACGACTCGTCGAATCTCAGCCGGAACTTCAATCAGGTGGGATTCAATACGTACAATTACTCGCAGTTCGAGGAGAAGTACAAGCCGCGACAGGTACTCAAGTACGGGGACGAGTACGCGGAGTACGGACGGAACTCGGTCCGGCTGGGCCCGAACGAGAGGTACGCGAGATTATCGTCGAGACATCAGGAAGGTGTCGCGAAGCCCGACCAGAGGTACGCGAGGAGTCAGTCGCAGCCGGAGAGACAGCACCATTCGTCTCAGGAGACACGTTCCAAGTCCCAAGATTCGCGGGAATTAACGTTCTATCAGATCGATCCGCCGGTAAAGCCAGAGACCGTTCAACACGTTCACGCCAAGGCTCATCGTGCCGCGACGGAGAAGGGCCAGGGCAAAAAGGAGCTGACCTTCTACGAGATCGATGGGCCGGGGACGCAAGAAAAGACGAAGGACGGGAAGTTCGAGGGCTGCAAGGAGAGGGTCGAGAAACGGGACAAATGTCACGGGGGCCAGGAAAAACAGAATCCACCGAAGCACGGGAAACAGACCCATCAGGAACAGAAGACGAACGTGCTGCTGAATTATCAGCTGAACAGGTCCCAGTCTGATCTCACGGAGTGCCAGTTGCCGAACTATTACGGGCACCAGAACAATCCTTACATCGATCCGCCGAAGTACAGGCAATTCGACAGGCCCCCGAAGTATCAAGAAACGCCGCCGAAGTCAGAACCACCGCCTAAGTACTCGGAAGTGGCCAGGCGATTGGACGATTCCAAGAGGGCTCAGGTGAGTAATCTACAGTGAAACGATAGTATACATGAATTGTACATAGGTCAGCTGTTATCAATATGGTAATTGTCGTTATAAAAATATCCACAACGAAGTAGATAAAATATATTAGATCATAAATGTCACGTAAGACTACCAAGGTTTCTTTCCTAGAGAGCTTTCCGTCTAAACAGTCCGCACGTATTTCCGGTTTCAATTTGGTCACGCTAGGCGCTCCAATCTATGACGATTAGCGGTTTCACGTAATGTTATCAATTCGACAGGAGGAGAGGGGCAAACGACAAGGAACCGTAGGAGCAGGAGCCGGAGGAGGGAGCGTAGGTATCGGCAGCAGCAGCAACAGCGGTGGTGGCGGTGGCGGTAGCAGCGGTGGTGGTAACTCCAGCAGGGGAACCGGCGGCACTCATGGCGCCGAGACGCCCTCTAATCTGGCCAGTATCACGCCAACCGCGCGAGAAGCAACACGCGGTCCTTCGTCGCGGTCGCGGCTCCCGTACAAGTCGTGCGACACGCGTTGCCCGAACAATAACAATAACAACAACAACAACGTGAACAAAGAGGAGCCTCGCCAGGATTTCAACGAAGAGCCGGATGTGATCACGAGGTGTCACCCGGACTCATCGAAATCTCATCATTATATCGGTAGTCGATCGTGCGCAATCGGTGGTAACGGTGGTGGTTGTGGTGGTGCTGTTGTTTCCGGGAATGTCTGCCACGGTGGTTCCGGTGTACCGTGCGAATCCTCGACGTGCGACAAGTACAAAGGTGCTGTGGATTCTTTGTTGAAAGCCAGCGAGGCGGTGCAGGGTCGTTTGTGCGAGAGATCGATGTTGAAGATCGAGAAACCCTCCGTCGATAAAGGGATTCTCCACGGTGGGGTCGAGTCGATCGGTAAGTGCGGGGATAGAATGAAATCGGGACAGGACATCGGTTACGGTAAACACGAGCCGAGCAAATCGAAAGGGCACGATGTCGGTCACGGGTACAAGGTCGAGAACATCAAGTACTACGGCGAACTGAAGGGTTACGACTTCAAATCGTACGGGACCATAGACAAACCAGGGGTTGCTACCACGGCCCACGAGAAATCACACTCGCACGGACCAGAGAAAAACGTCCACGAGAAGTCTCACTCGAAACCATCCCCGTTGGCCGCGATGCAGGGCTACGGGATGTCCAAGGTCACCGCCGGCGAACGGCCCCCGGAGAAGAGCCCGTACGCCGATCATTATTATCACCGATCGTCCCATTCGAAGCCGCAGACCGCGTATCAAGTGTACCAAGAGACCAAGTACTCGTACAACGTGAGCGGTGTACCGGGAACGCCGGCGCAGGCAAGCGCAGCCGCAGCTTTCTTCGCAAGGTCAGTTACTCAATCTACTATATACCATACTACTCGCGATCACGCGCGTCCACCTGTTTCCGCATGGATTTACGACCGTAACCCACGACGGCCTTTCGTTCTTTCGCCCGGTCATTGTTCCGCTCGGGCCATCTGTAATTGTCCCTCGTGGGCTACTGTTGTTTGTTTACGTGACGCGTCCCCCGACTCGACCGTTCACTCGCCGCCGGCTCGGGATGACTTTATCGTTTGCCCTTAAGCAGGATGCACGCGACAGCGCACTATCTCCCGTAAACTTATGGCTCCCGGTCGAGACATTTGCTGGAGATTTTCGGTCGATGTTACACCGGTCTACCTGAACCGGTAGTTGTAGGGCGGTAAATAAACCGGTACCTTATGTTGAGGTAACTTCGACTCGGTCAGGATAACCTTGTTCAAGAGTCGGAAAATGATCGATTTTACTGCTCAGCGCATTATTGAATTAAGTGAAAAACTATTTCACGTAAAAATACCTGCAGAAGATCTGCAACATCGAAATTGATCATTTGCTGACTTTAGGACATAGTTCACCTTGACTCAATGTTTCTCCAACTTACCGTACCTAAGAGATTCTGAATCCTTCATGATACAAGTTATTCAATATATTGCATATAATCGTACCTTAATGTTCATCGATTGAAAGTCACTTTTTTCTCAAGCTATAGGATCCTCCATGTGGTATTAAAACGATTGACTCAACGGTGACGATTATTCGTACCGATTAATGACACTCAAAGGGTTAACCGTCTCATTGATCAGCCTACGATCAATTCGCGAGCCCTTCCTCGGCCCAATTGTTGTTTCCAGCGCTTCCGTGAAAAAGCAATCTCTCCCGGAGCGTTCCCTGCAATTCGCAATCACCGTCTTCCCAGGTTGCAGTTTCTCTCGTTCTCACGCGGGTCGCCGCGAGAACGAGACGCGCAGAGAGGGTGGATGTTCGCGGGAACAATTACGGATTCACGGGGAACAATTTCAATGGTGGCTGCCCAGGGCGGAAGTCGTGCTTTCCTCAAGACGTCTGGAGCTTTGATCTCCGCAGCCACGCGTTTTCGACAGTGGGCAACCGTGGAATGAAAAGCGTCTCTGCTAGGGTGCGGGGTAGCGTGAGGGCGATCGGTCGAGCATAAATCACGTGTGCGAGTTTGCAGCGGTAGGATAAAGCTCCTTTGGCGCGTGTGCGTGTGTCCTCCCTTTAACCCTGGGACTTCCAACTAACCCAGCACATTTAATAAACCTTAAGTCATGGCTGGTGGAGTGGTGCGACCAACAATGGCATTCTCCAGGAGCTCTGGAACACAGTCCTCGATCGTCGACACGATGCCCGCGAATTATTAGTTCCCAAAGGAACAGCCGCGCGTTTAGCAACCGATTTATCGTTTCACGATCGTCGTTAATGCGAGGCCAGGAATATATACGACTTCCAGTACGAGTTTTTCGTTGCAGAAAGAACCGCGATCCGGTCGCGGAATGTCCACTGGCGTGTCGCGCGTTAATGAAAGGTAAACTCGATGATTTCAAGCGAAATTCCGTATCGAAGGGTAGGAGTAATTACGAGCAGACGCGATCGTGCTTGGTAAAAGTCGCCCGGTATGCGTTCCCGAGGCGACGATAATCGCGAACCCGGTGACAGGGTCCCCCACTCGTTCCATGGGAGCTTTGAAAACTCGAATAACCGATGCATCGTTTAATGGACAGTGGTGGTGGTGTGTATACGGTCGGTCCCCGAACGGTCGTGCCCCGGGTATGAATGATTTCAATGGACTCGTCTCGTTGGCGAGTGGCGCCTCGTTTCGTTTCACCGCGCTCCGCCGCACCTCTGGCTCGGTCGCTCGTCCGGGATACTTTGAGATCGGCGTTTACAGCCTCGTAGGAAGTAGCCGTGCGACAAGAATTGAAATTAATCGCGCCTGGACGAGCCCCGGAGACGATACACCTCGTTCCTTCTTTGTGTCGCTACTGGTTTCACGCATGGGCAACAAGCATTCTGGCCCGACTCTATCTCTATCTCTCTCTGCCGAACACGTGTCGAAGAAAATCGATATTGAAAAGTTCCTTTGAGAATTGGTTTCCATTTTTCGCTCGAATATTACGTGTCGTTTGGGATATCGTTTACTATTTAGAGCTGGAAAAATGTCTAGTGGAGGAATTCAGGGGTAAGAGGACCATTTCGCTGATGTCATCAGCGACGTTTGGAATTGGTCTTTAGGTAACAACATTGAAATAAAAGCAACTGGGATCGAGGTTTTTATCAGTCGTTCTCCTAAAGGCGAATTTGTACTTTTACACTTTGGATGTGCATTGAGGGTGATTCATCCACAATTCATTCGATTCAGCAAAAGTAGAGACTGGCTCTACTTTGTTCACTAGTCACTTTGGATGAAATGCAGGTGAAAACAACCTTTGGACATTTCAGTGTGGATGTAATGCAGGTGAAAAGAACCTTTAGAGCATGAAGTTTACACCTTTCAGTGTGGATGAAATGCAGATGAAAATAATTTTTACCCCTTTGAATGTGAATGCATCATCCACGTTCCATATTCAAAGTATAAAGTCTAAATTCGCCTTAACCTAATTCAACTCGTGGACGTTAGCAATCTAGCGAATAACGAGAATTCAAAATAGTTTTTTGACTTTTTGAACTAGATTGCGGACGTTTATACAAATACAAATTTTCATGGGCTAATTTACAAGAACCGGAGTCAAAGACAGATTTATTTGCTTCATTTACTATTCTACTGAATTCCAAACAAAATAAAGACCTTTCTAAATTTTATCAAAGTCTCATATATATTAAATTTTAGAGAATCTTGTATGCTATAAATGCATAAAATCCGCAGTCTAATTATTGACCAATCGGACTAGCATTTCTCTACACTCGTCGACTTTCCAGCTCTGAACAGTACACGTGGTCTCGCCCGAGCATTGTTGGGTTTTCGCGAGCAAGTTCCCGGAATACGAGTATCGTCCCGTTACTTTCGAACATCATGAATATTCACAAAACCATACCCGTTCTGTGGCAAATAAAGCGAGAAGTATCATGAGCCCGCATACGTAATCGCTCAAGAGTTTTGCGATCGCCTGTCGCTTTTATCTTGTAAATCACTTAATTACGTTTTTTGCTATCGTATGAACGAGACTTCGTTACCACTTAGGCGTGTCCCTTGATTTTCGAACACTGAGTTTCAAAAGATTTACAAACGGTGGAGTTTGTTGATTCTGGAATACTCTATATTCTTGAATACTATCACACTATCTTCTTGAATACTCTATACACGTAGCGTAACTTCAAAGAGTGCATGTACCAGGTGTACCAGACATTTGTCCTGTGTTGTAGACTACGTATACAAGGTGGGCCACAAAACATGATCAGCTTGGATTATTCTATTCTACTGATGACAATTTTTTTGCATGCTCAACCATCAGTGCAGACGTCATAACTAGAACCGAGCAGTCGTTTCTTAATATTTGGAACTATTTTGAATATCGTTTTATTTAAGGAAAATATGTTCCTAATGTTTCTTTGTTTTAGAAGAAAAAAAATATCTTACGATGCTTGCTAAATTCAACTCAGTACCTGCTAGAAGATGGGCATAAAAAATTTTAGGTTTATCCATAAAAAAAAAGACATTGAAGGTGACCTTGAAAACTTTGGAAAAAATAGGTTGACCTAAAATTTGGCGCAATCGTCTTAAAATCATGTTATACCAGCTAAACAAAATTTCGATCGAACAGCTAGTAGACTAATCTGAGCTGTTCACGTTTCGTGGTCTACCCTGTATAATTCTAGCGAAGTTTCTTGAAGCTCTTACTTCGCCGCTGTCTCGACCGCGTCTATTTCCCAATGGATCTGCCGGTCCATCGCGGGAAGAAGTTGAAATTTCAAAAGTTTCGTGGTCGCGGTCTTGCGAACCGTCGCGACAAATAAAATTGATCGAGAACACGAGTCGTTCTCTCGTTCACGTAGGAACTGAAGAGAGCGAGGATGAAGAGAAGGCGAGTGGATATAAGGTGGTGGGCCCAGGTCCGCCCGTATTGTTAGCCGTCGTGATTTTATTGCCCTTTTATATTGCCTTCCGCTTCTCCTTCTCCGTTCCTCGGCCGTATACTTCTTCACTCCGCCTCCCATTTGCTCCTCCGTTCTTTATTCCACCCGTGCTCTGTCTTTGAGAGGTGAACGCGTGCTCCGGTTGGCCCGCGAGAACGATTTTTACGAGTCGATTCGACGGAACCGATGGAAATGGCAACAAGAACACGCGTGCACCGTGATCGCCCGTACTCGGCCCTCGATAAATAATATCTCGTATTAAGGTGGGCTCACGGTGCATATTTTTCAGCCTCTGGAACGTCCTTTCAAGAGATACAGTTACAATCAGCTTGACAAATTCGATGAACTTGAAAACGGTAACACTCAAAGAGCTCCCAACGCGTGCCTAGTCCATCGTTTTCCTGATAGTCTTCGTTTATTTTAAATACAGATACTAAATCTGGAAAAATATTATCTTATCCCTTTCAATTTTTTTCATCGAGTCCTGACATTTCAAAAATGAAACCTGGAACTTAATTAATATTTATGTCCAAAGTGGCTTTCCATAAAAATGACCAAGCATCAGTAGCTAGAAGTCTAGAATTCAAGACCTGCCTTCATCCAAGTCCTCTGTTATTAGATTTCAGCTTATTTCGTGATCCATTTAAAATAATCTTAGAGACATCCCCGTTTCACAGTCGCGATAATTCGTGACAAGCATCTCCTATTGTACGCTAAATAAAACTTAAATCTGCCGGGCCAAGTCGGATCCTGCGCTGGAAAGACCAAAGAACGTATCGAGAAAAGGAAAACAAAAATAAAATCAGTTCATCGCCCCCGGTAAGCGTGGTTTGATGCTCCCTCGATTTTCCTCTTTCGAGTACATTCGGTTTCTTTTACATTCGCTCGCTCGGTGGCTATTAGCGGCCCTCCGACGAGCCGAGAGTGTCGTGGATATTGAAATGCAACGTTTGCCCACGATGCCGAGCCTAACTGCACGGTCTCCGATGAACGCATAATCTAGCAGGCGCGTTCGTGACACCTCGACGGGACGAGACGGTGGAAGGAGAATCGGGGAAAAGGAAGGAAACATCCGGGCTTTCCTCCTGTTCGAATGCCACACGTTATTCTATACATATTTATGCCGAAGACTTTATCTTCGTATCGTAGGAACGGTGTGGTTACGGGCCGGCCGAGAACGCGCGCTGAGATCGTATCACCGTTAGAAAAGTGTTCCCTAATTGGACAGGTGACATTTCCTCTTCACTTCCCTCGCGGTAAGCCCTTCCGAGACACTGCCGAGGCTATTCTTACCCGCGGAAGTCGCTCTAATGAATTTTTCAGGGATCACCGAAGACGTAAATTTGTCAGCTCCCTTTAGTACCGACAAAGTCGTCGAGATTGGTAGCTCGATGTTCTCGTTACCGAGCTCTTAGATCTCGACAGTTTCTCGAGCGTTACAGACATTCCAAGGGAATCTTCCGTAGAACTTCCGTAGCTGTACATTCTAGAGACCGTGTACCGAGATCAAATTTGCTTCAGAACTTTCTACCGAAACAATTATCCCTCGAATGGAATCAGAATTCTAATTACGACGCCTATAATGAAATTCTTCTTCGTTCTACCGTGTAACAAGGTATCGTGGAGTTATAAACCCTAGCCTGGACCCGAGGATTCAAATTGAGAGATGTCCACCGATGACCCCGAACGTGTCCACCTGATTCTCGTGGGATGGCGCCCGGTCCAGACCGGACCGAATATATCCTGTAGGTCAACACGGGTTTGAACTCCCCTGTTCAACAGGTAGCGCCCTCCGTAGCCCGGGTTCGCCGGCGACCCGACCCTCTCCATTATATTCATATCATGTAAATGCGCCCCGCGCCGCCGTCGCCCGTTTTCCACCCCCTGCGCCAGACCAGACACGAGGCTGTACCGAAACAGCGAGAGAAAGAGGAACGGTTTAGACCCGAGAGGGAGAGACACGGCGAAGGAAGCCGAAACGTGAATCAGAGGAGGAGAAGATAGAGGATCGGTGCACGGTGAAGACGAAGAGAGTGGGTACACTGAGAGAAGCTGAGTTCTACTTTGCATTTATTCTAATGGGATAATACTCGGTGTCCTGTGGCACCCGGACGCGGCAGCTCGTTTAGTATAATAATTCCCGAGGAATACACCGTATCCCCGGGAACCTTCGATTATTCTCCTCGAGGACGATTTATATTTTCCTTGTTCCTCCCATAGGTGTATATACGATCGAACAGGTAAAACGAAACGCGTGCGCTAGGCGCCGTGTGTCACCGCGTGGGCGAGGCGCGCACGTAGGCATGTCCGTCTTCTTTTATAACGCCCAGGGTCGTGTTAACGCATCGGCTATTAACTTAAGCGACGTCCGTATGTCACTGTAATACCTACACGCCCCGGCCGGGCCCATAAAGGATCACCGAAATCACGCTAAAAGGTTCCCAGGAATTAATCTTTCGTTTAAACGAGCCTCGCGCGTTCACGCTTCTTCGAATATTTAAGGGGGAGGTTTCGTCGGATTCCTTGTGGTTCGAGAGGCCCCGTAACGAGACATTTGTCTTCGTTGTCACGCTGATAACTCAGCCCAGCGTTTCCCGTTCGATTTGTTCGAACGCGTGTCCCACCTCCTCTCTAGAGATTCTTCATTTTCGTCTGGTCCCTGGCGTCCCGGGACAAACGGTGAAAAGACAGCGGTTGGTCTCCGATTGAGACCTCGATTTCGCCAATTAGAAGAGAAACCGCGCCTGTTCCGCGTATCACGTCGATTAACCGACGGAATCTTAACGAGTTTCACGAGCGATTGTTAGAAGTCGATAGCGTCGTTTCGACCAAAGCTCAGCTCTCGATGGAAGAAGAGCGAGAAAGGGTGATGGTGGTAGTTTTGTAATTATCCTGCCGGACGTACTCGCGCTGCGCGCGGCTACGCGAGCCCAGCACGATCCGCCAATTATGTCACACTTCGGTACCGATATTACTTTTCAATTTCATGCCGTGGTAACTCTCCGACGACGCCCCTGTTCACGTATCCCCCCACGTGTTCTCTTCCTTCTTCGTCCTCTTTCCCGCGTTTTGTCTTTTTCTTTTTGCTTCTTTTTTTTTTCTGCTCGATTTGCCCACCGCCACGATCCCGTTCATCATTCACCCTTCGTGACGCCAATTAACGTGTACCGGCTCGCCACGCGAATACCTATGATTAGCTGGTTAAAGCGGCCGGGATGCGGATATTGAAATCGCGCGGGGTGTTCCACCCGGTTAATCGCGAAAAACGAACAGTCCGGTCGTCCTGCGAACTTGGCCTAAATCATCCAGCGGTCAGTTGTTAAATAGCTCGCGCGTTCCCCCGTTCATTATTTATGAAATAATAACGGCAAAGTGATTCGCCCGGTGTACACGTTTAGGAAGACACGGACACGAGGGAGCATGGCTGTTGGTGCAGCGAACTCGTTATTGCTGGCTACTTAATACTCCCTATTATGGTGATCATCGTAATCAGAAACACCGTGTCCATTTATTTCCTAATTGATACGACTCGGCGTTTTGATGTAAAAATTACACCTCTGAGGTAACAGTTTTTCTTGCTTCAGAACTCGATATTATATACAATTTGCGTACTAAGTGGTTACACGGTAGTTATCAATTAATTACCCTGGAACGATCGTTATGAAAGATGCGTCGACGAAAATGTAAAGGAGAATCGAATCGAGTTGTCCGAATTTCAGCAGAGATTTATTGCGTCGATTACGCGTCCTTGCGATCTAGGGGTTCCTCGATTCAAATGCAATTTAAACGACTTACGGTATTACCGTATCGGCGAACCGGTGCAATCTGCGTGCCCGCGAGAGGTCTCCGGTACCTGTCGTGATATCGGTGGGGGCGCGTGAGAGTCATTAGTTATCCAGCATTATGGTCCGTAGAACGATTCGAATCAATTTGGGAGGTTCGTGACCGCAGCTACGTGGGGTCCGCGGGTAGCTCCATATATCACCGGACACTGGTTGAACGGCGCGGGTCAGAGGCCAGAGCGAAAGAAAGATCGAAATTGTCTCCGTAAGCCGTGATTTCTGTCCCCGAGACGAGGCAAGAAACAACGGATACTCCGACGAACGCAATTTTTCTTCGTTAAAGAGGCAGTCTGGTGTAAACAACTAAAAATAAACGAATTTTTGGGAATTTATTGCGAACAAAGTATTAAACCAATCTTCTTGACATCTTGAGAATACTTTATTGTACAATTAAATTGAATACAAATATGTTTATTTTTACGACAAATTCATAAGTATTTAAGCTTCAAGAAATTCCTAAAAATTCATTCACTTTTCCCCCGTTTACACTAAACTCCCCTCCTTAAGCTTTCGGAATGATTTATCCAAGCATTTTCGCTCGCTATTAAACTTTACTAAAATTCTATTTCCTTTTTTCCCGTATGTTCATTACGATGTTGAAATTTTCATTAAACGGCCTGTATGTCGAACTAAATTACATTACGTCGCTTGAAAAGACTGCGAAACGAGCAAGGTCCGAAGACAATGACGCGTGGAGATTGTGCCCTGAAATTTACATGTATGTAAATTTAACGTGCACACGGTTATTTTCCATCGGCGACGTTGTAGTTATTAATTATTGACGGTCGTCGCGTCAATTTAATATCCCGCCTTCCGACGCGACACCCTGCTGCTAAATGATTTTTCGCGCTGGGTTCTCGTTTATTTTGCCGGGAGTCGAACGATCGGGGCTTGATCGACGGGTCTCGTCGAGGAGTGACTCTTGCGGATGATATCCGCGGACTTAAAAAAACGACCACAACTAGTCGTGCTTCCGTATCACAACAGTAAAGCAAAAAGTGACGGAAACACGACAGTAGTAGAATCTCGGCGCGTCAGGTTCGTCGAGCTTCGATTTTTCCCTCCATTTTTTTTTTTTTTTCATCGTCTGGCATTTCCGAGCGTTTAAACAGTTTACCTGGAAATTTTTCAAGTTTCAGACTATCCACTTAACCATTACAAAGTGGACAGAAATATCGATTTTCGAACGGTTCTTCGTAAATCGAGAAGCAAATCCGTGGGATCGTTATTGGAGATCGAATCAGGATACCATGGACGTTTTCAATAGCGTCGCTTGGAAAAACGCCCCGCCGTTATTATACAAATATTTCACGGTTAAGAAGCTCCGCGAGCGACCGTGCAGTGTAGGCGAGCAGAATTTAAACGACAGCCGGCCATTTAGCCGCTCGAATCACGTCCGCCAGGAATTTTTCACGGGACTCGTGTCTTGCGATTTTCTCATGGCGCGCGAGCCCTCCTCCTCCACGCCTCGCTTTCCCTCGACTCGCGACTAGACGGGATGTTTCGTTCGGAGAAAATTGAAAATTAATTTTCCGCAGCACTCTACCCACGAGACCGATATTTAATTAGATGTGTATGCTCCTGGGTCGTCGGTGAAAGAGAGGACCGGAGAGCCGTCCCGGGTTTTGTTCATGAACGCCCGCCGGAAGGAGCTTTATGAAAATACGCTTGACAATGAAACTAATAACGCGAGACGCAATATGCTTTGTCGCGGGACAACGAAACTAACAAGGTATCCGGGAACGGTAGGGGGAAAGGAATCACGCTTCATAAAGTTGTACGTTAAATTTCATGCAAATAAAACTGCTGGTTGCGGCGTGGGCTTGTCTCTGTGGAACTTTTGCATCCGTATCATATGACGTTACGTACTTTGGTACCGCCTGTAGCGGAAAGTAACACAAATGACTAGCGATATTAACTTAGATAAGAGTAATTCTAGTTAACCCCATGGCTTATGACATCGAGTCAAAATTGTGGTGATGATGGGCGTAGCCAGGTACTTGTCCCCCTCCCCTCCAACCTAAAGGGAAAAAAACAGTCTTTTCCTTACCCTAGAAGAGAACGATTCAACGATTTCAAAATGGATTTAATAAACCTAAATATTATTTGTTTCTTTTAAGTCGAAGTACAATATTGTTTGACTGGTATTAATATTTGTCTTTTAGAAGTGGATATACACGTGCAATAAGTGTAGGACACTTTGTTCCCAGGAAATTATTAACAGTAAGGTAATCCCGAAGACTGAAGTCGTCAAAGAAATCGTAAGGCTAGGGGTTAAAGGAGTGACTAATTAATAGAGTATTCCGAGTATTAAATTTAAAATGCATCTCGGAGAAGAGATTGGTCTATTTGTCGAGTAGTTCAGCTTCCTATAATGTTATTCCAGGCTCACTAGCTAACGATCTATCCAGTCGATTCTCCGTCTCTTCGTAGACGAATATTATCCAGGCCCTTCTCCATTAGCATCGACGGCTCAGGAGGCCTGCGAGCATTACACCGTTTACGACGCATATTTTCGACGGGAGACCTTTTGTCGTCCCGTTTTTTAGATTCAATTATAGATCGTAGGCAACGCCCAGGAAAAAGGTCGGGCAAAGCGTTGATAAATCAGCCGCGGCGGGAACGATTCGTGACGCGCGATGAAGGTCCGGGTTTGTTGTTTCACCTTCTCACCGCGCGAGGGGGCAAAGTGTCACGATTCTGGACGTTCAGAGGGCGTGTATAGAATGAAAAGAATACGCTAACTATAATTCTATTTCAGCCGTGGCGATACAATCACGATCCCCTGGGTCGTCGCGATTTCGTTTCGGTTCACATTGCTTCAGTCGCGTACGACGTAACGAGGCGCTTTTTCCCTCCCAGTCAGGTGTAATTTCTCCCTGTGACTCCCCCTCTCTCTCTCTTTAGCCACGATTGATATCGGGAACGCGTACACGGGCGCGAGAATTTTTTTTTTCATCCGTGCCTGCGGAACCCTATCGTTCTACTCGTTTTTCTCATCCCCCTACGCCCCCCCATGGATTCGTTACGGTAGACCGCGATTCGGAGCACGGGATCGCGTAACGTCGTGCGACGATAAAGCAACCAGCAACAGCAGCAGCAGGTATATACAAGGCGGCACGCCGGGAATCGCCACGACGATATAACAAACAGCTCAATTAGGGGCTTCGTAAAATGCAAATGTATGCGCGTGCCGGCTCGCCGAACGTGCCAGCTAGCCAAGCTTTTCTTGCGCGCGAACGTGGACGCGTGTTTCGCGTGGCGATGCGACCCAGCCGAGAGAGAGAGGCTCCGATGATGGTGTGGTGTGCGCCTGCTGACGCGAATCTGCTATTAGCATCGCGATCCGGGGACTCGAACGGCGTATGAAAGACCACGAAGAAATTCGAAACTCTGGCACGACGTGGCGGGTGAAACTCTTCTGAAATTGCCCCCCCTCCTCCCAAAAGATATTGAGTACATTGGAGTCTAAAATTAAGGAAATATTTGGTGATTTGTGATACCAACTCGGTGTCACCATACGAGCAGCATACAATCGACTTGTGATAATAATAATAATAATAACAATAACAATGTGACTGTGTCGATGTTGGTCTAATGTCGTTCATGTGATCGTCGAAGGAGTGACGTTTAAAGCTCAAGAACGAGGGATTTTAAGAAAGGTTCCATGCCATTATCACTCTGTGTATACTCCGATGGTGGTGAGTTACATCGATTCGGTGAGAGACGCGGGATCGTGAGTTATGCTCAAAGGATATTAAAATTTCACGGTTACCGGTTCCTTTGAAAATTCATATCGTATTGAACGTGCACCGATCGTGCACCGCACCGTTCACTGACGCGAGCTCTGCGAATCGCCGTCGTCGCGTGCACACACCGAGTGATTCTACACGTATATAAGTACCCTAACGTGTGGTAGAAAAGTCGTTCGCCCGTAACCAAACGGATGTAATAATTTTAATTGTTAATTAACGCTGGCTTTGGGTCAGACACGGAAGGCTCCCCCCTTCCTCTCTCTCTCTCTCTCTCCTCGAATATTGCTTTACAGGGCTTTGTTCTTTGGCCGTTGGAACTCTTTGCGATTCAAATGTCATTTCCTAAGCCTCGCGTTGCGAAGGTAATTAATACCCTCGAATTTAATAACACCGCGTGGGTCTGCGGCCGCCTAGCCGGATGGAGATTTATGTTTTTAATTAGCGTAGCTCTGGCCCTCTGTCGTTTAATTATGATCTCGGGGAGAGACCACCCCCCCTACTGCTTTGAATTTTCCGCCCGCGTTTGAACTCTGTCCCGATATTTCTGCCCAGTGAAATCCACTTTTTTTCCGCATGAGGCCTCTTGTTCAGAGTTGATTAGGCCCATTGAGGCTGATCCGCCGGGTTGTTCGCGGTTTATCTCTCGTAATTGGCCTGGTTACCGGAGTAATATTCGTCGATAGAACTCTCTTCCCCATCGAGAGGGTGTGGAATGTTTATTAATTGCGAACGAGTTTCGAACCATTCGGAAAATTGTGAAAATATGGGAGTATACACTTTCAACAAGTCGTTGCTCTAGTTCTTAAGTGTTCTATCTCCACTAGTTTCTAAACTGAGAAAATTGAGTTTAAAGTTTACGCAGTCTAATACATTATAGAAGCAGGAAAGTATTGAAATAATGAAACACACTATAATATCATCTACCGAATAGCTATTTATTACAACATTTAACACAATTTTATCTCATTATCAACATAAATTTTTAATTACAGCTAAAAATTTGAAAAAAGAAACTTTCAAAGTTTCGGAGTAAGGACTTAAAGGAATATTTTTTGTTGTCCAAGTTGAATTTTCTTTGTACACTTATGATGAATTTGTATTCGTAGGACCAATGAGACATACGTACATTGATCAACTAAATTTTTTGGAAAGTTGGAGTTAGAACGGTTAAGAACTCGGGCGACGAAGTTTGAACTTCTATTTTGATCACACGAATCGCCTTCCGAGAAGAACTTTCTTCGTTGCTTGAACACCCGGCAATGATCACCGTTTCTTCCTTTATCGTTCGAACAATAGGTTCGTTGGTGGTCTTTTCGTCCTCCGCGCAGCTTCTGGAGCAGAAGATCGATACCGATAATGGAATGCGCTCCGTGCGCCTTCGGAATTGAATATTCGGGACGAGAAGGAAAAGCCCGTAAACAGGATTTGTCAATCGGCCCGGCGCACAGGAAAGGCGATCCTATAGAATTCCCGTGCAGCGGTAACTTTTTCACGTAACCCGATAGTCGATTCATCATCCTGACCGCTCGATCAACGCCTCCCCAGACGTTCGTCCCCGTAGGAAGAAGCTGGAGTCGCACGGTTGATGAACTCGCTTTCCGAAGTTAGCGCCGCCCTCGTGGTGCATTTGGTTTTTAGTCAAAGTAGCTTCCATCAGCCTTATAATCTTCATTAAACGACACTCTTCTGTCCTCTGGCTTATACAATTCCCAGCGACAAGATCGATCACCGTGAAACTTTTTATCCGTCATTACGAAATTTTGAACGAGGATCTTCCCGCTATCCATCGATCTGCTAGTAATTTAGAATTCTTCCCCAAGCACCCGTCTCTTTATACATCATCCGTATGGAAGAGATTCGATAAATGATATCAAAGAGATTGCATTACAAAAAGGATCATAACAGTATCCACCAGGAAAGACACGTATTCCATCGTCCATCGGCAATATTTCACCTTCACTCTCTCGTCGGTGGCTTGGAAACGAAGAAGGGTAAGGGTTCCTTTTTTCCCCGTACGGTTTGTCCGTCAATCTTCGTCGCGAGCACACGGCATTAGCGTGCCAGTCAGGTAGGATCGTTTATGCGAGGTATCCGCCGCTCGGTGTCACAAGATCGGGCGAAGATAGAGAGATGCGATTGGCCGATCGCCAGATGTATTAAGATCGCATTTGGTGGACGGATCTCGGTATCCTGATGGATCGTTCGTCGATTACGTGGTCTGAACCGACTTCTATGACTACGGTAAACTGAGGGGGTCACCGGGACATAATTTGTCATTCGGGTCTCGTATTTGAAGCCTCCCTCGCCTCGGCGAACAAGATCGAATCGACTTGGAAATATTTTGGTTTACGGTTCCGACTTCACGAGGAAGAAAAATGATACTCCCCCACCCTGGTTTCCATTTCTTTAATCGAATAGCGTAATGTGGCAGCATCGTGTTCAACGAACATCATCGACGAGGTATCGGAAGGTTGGTGTACGATAAAGACGAGACTTCGGAACATTGGCCGATAAATTTCCTCGGAGGAGGTCGACTTGTTCGAGGACAAACCCCACCGATACATACCCTTTACGAGGAGTCGCGGCGCGCGGTTCCCGTTTACAACGAGCGATTCCACGGGAATTTAGAGGATGCTCGCTCGTAACGTTAAGAATTGTACTCGGGTATGGTCCATTAAGCGGGGAAATATTTCGTACGTGAGCCGCTACGGCCACCCCCTCCTGCCCCGTTTGCGATCCCGTGCCAAGGGAACGTATCTCGCGCATCGAGATGTCGACTCTCGATACGACCGGCAATATACGGACAGCTTCGAATGCCGCGTCCCCGGTTGAATACGGAATGCGATTTTGAAACGTGTGTCGACTCCCGGCCACGCTCGAATTCGGCCACGAGGAAAAGGGCAGGATGATCTTTTCTTCTCCTCCTTCTCTTTCTTCTTCTCGTTCGAGTACGACGACAACGGGCCACCGTTGTTTCTTGGTGCTTTCGAAACGCTGGGGGCCCGTTTTACGGCCGGACATTATCGGTATATGGATGCGCTCGATGGATCCTAGTCTATCTCACTTTAGAAAGTCTCGGCGGGAACAACTGTTCCTCGGGGCAACCCTCGTGCGCAGTTATAGCCGGATAACGTTTAATAGATGCGCCTTCGTATCGGACAGATACGGTTTTAAAGCCAGGGCAATTCGAGCGCGATTAGATCGGACTGTATGGGTTTACGAGGTTCTCGCGGCTAAAGGAGACGGCCGGGAAATCTAACCTCTCGAATGATCTACGAAATGACGCGACACCAATGGGTACGATGTGTCCTGAACCCGTCAGTCGGCTGCTTGCTGATACGCGCACGAGAAGGGAAAATTAACTAGGGAATAATAATAATAATAGTTTCTTGAGAATCTAACAGAAAAAACTTATAATAGAATTAAACTTAATTTATTTAGTAATTTAACGGGTATGAACCCAGTATACATATATAACAATTAATGAAAATAAGATTAGAAACAGTTACATCAATATATTATACAGTATTGAATTAGTCGCAATAGGAAACTTTTATTAAAATATTATCTAAGATTAAACAGTTCTTAGTGCTCTATGTAGGGATGCCTTAAGGTATTCAATAGAGCCACTGAAAAAGTCAATCAGATCCGTGAATTTATTGGCTGATTTCAGGATTCGATAAATTGGATCACTTGAATCATATTTAGTGTTTACTATAGCATAATAAAATATTCTTTCTAACACATCTTGAAGGAGCACAAAAGTAAACGAGCTGCAACAATTGAGGACATGAGATCTGACCATTTATAAGCTTGAATAAGAAAGAAAGATCGTTGACAATTCTGCAAACAGCAGAATCATATTTAACGTTAGAAACAAAAGGAAAGAACAAGAGGGAAAGACAATAGAAGTAATAATACAGAATGCATACATTCACGCGAGTATGCGCGTACACTGTATATACATACAGTGGATCCAATAAGTATTCGTAAACCCTTTACAACAGAACAACTCTTTCAAAATTGCACCAAGTGGCTTGAGTTTCTTTGCGAAGTTAGAAGGATTAGTGTATTAAATGATGTGTTAACAAAATGTTGAAAAAGTTGCAATTGGTCGGAATCGCGAAGAAAATAGTAACTGGCATATTGTTGGCACAATTACATATTCTGGTCATGGGGTCTGTAAACTTGGGATGATGATTAATGATCGTCAGGGAACGGGTGTGGAAAAATTTGTAAGATAGTTAAGTAAAGATTCTTACAGAGTTCGCGAATAAAGTTCGAGGCCCGGGAACGGTTCGAGCAATCGTACGGCGCGACTGTACACGATTCACGGGGACGTACGAGATCCCGGGCAATTAAAAACAAGTACCACTCGTTACCGTCCTGGAACTACCGGATAACTATCGCTAACTACCGGGTGCATCTCATGGCGGAAAAGTTGTCGAACTCATCCGGGCAAATTCACCGTTCGTGACGAATGTTTGTCACGTTGACGGAACGGTTTTCCAATATCCACGTATATCGAGTCTTCTCCCTTAAATCCCCTGATGGACCTGACACTGTTTAACTCGGAACAATCTATAGACTCAATATCATTTTCATACTGATACATTAAAAAACGACTTGGATTGAAATAATGTTTACCATCGAAAACAGTGCAGCTTTAATACGGGAAACCTGTAAAAAGTAATTTCTTGAAAAAAGTAGACTTAATACCCTCTGGCTCTGGGGTCCCAGATACATAACAACTAAATGATCGTGATGAGGGATTATTTACGAATTTTACGGTCGATCACCAGTTTCTCACTGACTGGTAATTTCAGCGAATTATGTGTGTCTCGCCCCGTTGATAGCAAGGTAAAC
Organism: Dufourea novaeangliae; assembly: GCF_001272555.1. Taxonomy (NCBI): domain Eukaryota; kingdom Metazoa; phylum Arthropoda; class Insecta; order Hymenoptera; family Halictidae; genus Dufourea; species Dufourea novaeangliae. Next base: position 2,030,859 of record NW_015373997.1, on the reverse strand, counting down.
GTTCCTTGGATCGGGGATCAGGAATCGAGAGGGTATCCCGGTCTGGCGCACGTATCGGGCCCCTTGTGCGCTATTAGAGTCGACGATTCCGCCAATTAGAAATCTCACGTGGTACCAGCAGCACGAGGCGGCGTACGTGCCGTCGCTGTTACCACTATTACCATTGCCATTATGTGCTGTATGCTACTACTATTACTCTCGACGTTATTTCGATAGTCACGCAAGAGTGCCTCTCCACCGAGTGTGCCCGCATCCACTTTGCGCGTTCGCTCGATGCACCGAAACGTTGCATGGCTTGACGTCGAGCGAGCGCGTAACTGTCGTCCGGGATCGGAATTGAATCGTTCTCGTTTCGATAAACGGCGTCCACGTCCGACATTGAGATCCCGCAGGGAGTATAGGGTGTTCGAGAGAAATCGAGTGGGGTATCGATATATCGGCGTGGTTGTTACAGGAGCAATCCTTCAACAGCGATCTCTAGCTGGCTTCCTGGACTGTAGCTCGGTGTAAATTCTATCGGGTATTCGTGTCACTGGCTTCACTTTACTTCGCACTCTTTCTCCCACGATACGGTATCGCCCTTGAGAACACTCGTGACCACTTAGCCACAGTGACGCAGACATTCCTCGAATTCTTATTACCGAGCGACGATGTCGGTTTATGTGTCCAAAAATTCTACTGCAATTTAAACAGTTGGGTACAGAGTCTGTACTGAGAACGCGAAAAAGAGGGATGAAATAAATAGATCTTCATAGTGTTTCTTATGCATCGTTTCTCTCGAGGGAACGATCTATCTTAAAGACGTTCTATGTGGAGTAATTGTCGGGAAACAAATTTCCGCGATCAGGGTGTGGAAGGCGAGTAAGACCGGGAAACGTGGCGTAAGATCGGAAAAGCAATTATGTTCGTCTAGGAGTATGTTTTCGAGTCAAAATTGAAGACGAACACAAGTCGACTGCGCTCTGGGAAATCCATCTCCGCGGAATATTCCGTTGGGGTACGCCTCGCTGAAGAAGTAATCTTCCCGCGGAGATCGGAATATGATACGAAGATGTAGGGGCATTAAACGGAGGAGAGGCTGTCTTATAGAGTACAGCGAGCCGGCTCGGCTTCTATGTCAATGAAGGAGAATAAATAATGCCCGAGGATTCGGTCGGATCTACGCGTATATACATTTCGGAGGAGTCGCGATAGGATGGGGATAAATCCATTTCCATCGTCGTGGAATAAGATACAAGTGTTGTGTCAGCTTGGTCCCCTCGAGAGAGCTTCTACACCGCTTCCGGACGCATCTATTCGCTTCTTCGTTGAATCGTTCTCCTCCCCCAACCCCCTGGTGGAATACTCGAACCGCTTGTTCGAGATTTCGAGGGGTCAGGGGGTGCGCAGAGACGTTAGGAATATTTAAAAACATCATTCCATGAGTGACTTGCCTCCCCTTCTCGAGATCGCTCGAGGATTTACTGGTATAAAGTTTACCATATGGAGATTGCTACTCTATCGTCCGCAAGTTACCGGACACTTGGTTGCTTCAAGGGTACGCAAATTGCGATACGGATTCAATTGTCTGGGAGCAATCGATTCGTTCTCCATTCTATAGTGATTCGATAACATATCGAGCAGCTCGTAAAGGATAAGAATATTGAGTATTCGCGGTGAATGTTATGCAGAACAACTCGATAACATTCTCTGTTCGAAGCAGATACAAATAATGGTACAAACTATTGCTCAGGCGTGACATTACTTGATTTTATGTGTAGACGCAGCTTAAACAAATTAACTTGAGGCTCCTTCACTTTTATTTTAAAGAATTTGTTAATTTAACCGTTTATCTTTTCATTATACTAATTTTTTACCACTGTGTCAGTTTGACAAATTAAGTTAGGAAAATGAGAGACGGACGAGGGTTATGCTGCGTCTACACTATATAAAAAATTGTTATATAACCTTGCTATACAACATGTTTTTATAACCTGTTACAAGATTGTACAATTTGGACAAGTGTATAACAAATGTGTATAATATTTCGCATCTCATTATTCATAATGGCGTCACACTTGATGGATAACATGTAACTTGCTATATACCACGAAGAATACTATATAACATTTTTCTTTTTGTTTTTCTGACAAGTTTTATAACTCCGTTATATAACGTATTAAACATCACTTAAAGCCTAACGTTACTCGATCCACGAAATTCTCCTAGGGAATCCATGGATGTCGTGCAATAGAGATTGAATGTTTATCAGCGACCGCGAGATGTAGCACAGGGAGGAGTGCATCGAGGTGCGAATTATTCACAAACATCCAAAGGCGAGGGATGAGAGTACGTAAGGAACCATCCATGGGAACGCTGCGGATAAGGACGTATCCGCGAGTGGAAAATAATGAAGGCTCGTTTCCCCACCAGCTCGGTAGTCTGCGGACTCTGTTTACACTCGAGGGGTTGAAGCAAGTGCGTAAATTTAATGGGTATTGTTCGTTGCGTCCCGGGTACCCGACGAAATAACAAACTCGATTCGACTCGCTAAGACAAAAATGGCTGCGCATCGATGATCACAGTCGTCAAACTCGAAGGTGCCTGGGGTAACGAGCAATTAAACAGGATCAACTTTCCGGAACTGGACCTCGTTGGTCCGACAGTGGTTCCTGGATCGGAAAGCACAACAAACTTGTTGTTTACATCCACCCGGGCGTAGCGAGTAAATAAAGTTAATGGTTCCAACGGGGTCGCTGGGCGTCGGCGACGACCAAAAGAACGGGGCAATTAATTACCGTCGAAAAGAGGGGGCTGGGGTTGGGTTCGGGATTAAAGGTGAACGCTGAGGAAACGCGTGGCCGATGGTTCCTCGTTGCTGGAGCTCTGTCGCGGTGGCACGACGTTATCACGGGATCGTGCAATATTGTAATTATATTGCCGCGCGTCACGACAAGCAGCGTAGCGTAGCGACGAAAAAATACCTGCAGCCACGATTCGTCCCGGTGAATGACGGCTCCTACGTTCGCCCGATTGCCCGTTTTCCAGGTCGAGCGTGACTTACCTACGTCCTCCCCGAGTGAACCGGCCAGCCTGTTCCTCACAGTCGAACGATTCGCCTCGCGGTCGCAAGAAAACGCCTTTTACCCTTGTTGCGTGAAAGAACGAATACACACACACACATAAATATCGGGACTGTTCGGCCTCGGTAATATCGCTTTCTCGCTGTTCGAGATTACCGGCCGAAACGTTATCTGAGCTACGATACGCGCTAATGGAGAAGGGTTGTTGACGTAAACGTTGGGGAAGGGACACTCGCGAGGACTCGGGGATTTTCGATAAAAATGTAGAAGGTATTTTGTAGCTCGAGTACCTTGGTATTGTCTACAAAGTGGCTTTCACTCTGTAGAATGCTCGAACCGTAGGAACATTCTTCACGGAAGTGCCGAGGGTGTAGAATCCCGATAGACATTCTCATTGATTCCTTCGACCGAGGGTTTCGTCGTCGTTGTAACTGATCGAGCCATCCGGGTGGTCGACAATTTCTCCAAGTATACAGGGTGTTCCATTTAAAACGACCCACGCGAATGTTTTCGAAACTGTTGACGATATTCAAAAATGTTTCAGACAAAAGTTAAATGGTATTTTCAACAGGCACAGTGTTTCGTCTACAAAAAAAGTTAACCTTCATAGTACCTCTATGCGTCCACATAGAGAAAAGTTTTATCTTTCGCCTGAAACATTTTTTAATATCGTCAATAGTTTCGGAGATATTCGAGTGGGTCTATATAAATAGGACACCCTATATATCCTGCTTCTACTGGCCAGACCAATAAGTATCCTCTACCCCACAAAAAATGTTAGTCTTCGAAGTATTAATTCGAGAGAAGCTGAAATCCCTCTGATAATTTCTTGTACTCACCAATTGAATCAACCAAGTGAAAGGTATGTACAGATATTCCAGGTGGGTAATCTACATTTCGTTATCCAAATTTACACTCGCGCGTTCACCTGTACACTGTCACACGGTTGAGACCGCGATAGACGACGATAGAGGTAGGACGCGGCAACGGAAGCGTACCTGTACCCGCTATCGAGGACACATAATTTCGTGTCTAGTTACGCGCTCGGTAATTATCGTCGTCGGAGTGTGCGAGGAGGAGGAGGCGCCTTATTTGCATTCTGTCGTCTCGAGGAATTCGTTACACGACGTATACCGCGCGGAATCGCTGCTGCAGCCGCCGTCTGTGCCCGAGATTGCGCTACTTTTCGACGCGTTAACGCCGACCTCGAGGACGTTAATTACGCCGCCCAGGTCGCCGGGGCGGTTTCAGCGATTTATCTGCGCGTCGATACAGAATTACCAAGTTCCATTCGTATCGGTTCGATATTTCTTCGCCGCTGTATGGTCCGCCGCTTCTGTTCGCCGTTTCTCGTCCTGACACTTTACCCCAGCCACTTTTACGGAAGTTCGCGCGAACTCGTCGACATTCTGTCGTCGGAGATTATTTTTAATTGATTTCGCGCACACGTTCGTTCGCAGTTTAACGAATTATCTCGTTTTTTTTTTTGTATCGTTTCTGTTCTATTTGCATCAAGATCTGCCGTGTTCTAATTATTGTAAAGTAATTGTGGTGTCCACTCGAGGGAAATCGGATGCCAATTACTCTCGATGTGCTCCAGATCGAGCGATGCTCGTTCTTTGAGCGTCGACATGTCACGCTCGACCATCTCGATACGTCACAGCATCGAAGCCATTTCGATATTAGGACTGGCAGAAAGATACAAAACGACCTGGATGACCTGATTGGCAGAGCGCACGAACGCCTCTCACACTACAGGTTTGAGTATCTGTGATCTCTGTCACCGATCTTTTTTTTCGCCCCGGTACGGAGCTTTCAAAAGCGGAATTTCCTATGGCCTCTCTGCATTTCGAATTTTGCGTATCCGTTCGCTATCCCCCCTATTTGCCACAGTGACCCAGACTACGGCCATTTGGATATTAGAATTGGACTGATGGTATCCAAAGATAGATACCTGAATCCGTGAAGTATTTGCGGTGTAAACAAAAGGGGTTACGATCGATTCGAGCTATCATCTCCATACAATAATTCCAATCACGACGGAGAGGTAAATACTCATTTTCACTGCACTGTATTAAATTCCATAAAGATTCTAATGTGATCTCGAGGTTTCGAGTCGTACAGCAGAAATTTATTAAAATTGAATCTTCCTCAAGCAAGAAACAAAGAGCTATCGTTAATACTGACATAATCCTAGTTCGTCTAAGATCAACGGCTCGGAATACCCTCTTAAATACAACCATCGATCACCAAGCATTCAAGAAGCCTCTCACACCGAATATTCGGGATACACATGATTCGAATATTTTCGGGGCACGCTGTGAATTCTTCATTATTAAGAGCTTTTACATTTTTTCTTACCTGTGTTGCAAGAATTTCGAATCTCGAAAAAAGTGCAAAGTATTTCGAGTGGTATCGAAATTTCGGCGTTTCGAGAAACCGATCCCTAATTAGATCATCGAGATCCTCTATCCGTTACTTCGCATCGCAGACAATTCCCATGAAAACTCTTCAAGGAAACTTCTCGACACGGACAGTTTCCACGAAAACACTTCAAGGAAACGTCTCGACACAGCTCGACTTTGTATCGAGCCCTCCCACAAACTTTATGGTTCGCAGCTCCGAATCGCGTTTTTCGACTGGGGGTGGTGAGCATTTCACGCGGCGTCGGTCGCGATCGGTCGTCCGCTTTTATCTAAGACGGAGATTAGCCCCGCGCGTCGAGTTGACAATGTTATGGATCACCGTGGTGCGTGCGTGGTTACGTGCGTGTCATTACAACGTGCGTGCTCGAAACGTCGTGTTCTTGCCATTCGCGTATAACGGTCCCCCTGGTCGGCCCCACTCTTTCGTCTTTCCTACCGGCAGCTCCTCCTACGTGTCCCGGTGCCTTTTAGGTGGCCAGGGTGCCGCCGCCACTAGGTCAAACGGAACGAACACGCTCGATATATCTTGCGACACGGCCCGCGGAACGGATCGGAAACCGTCCGCCCGCTGGAAGCTTGGAAATTAGCTCTTTGTCTTGATTCCACCGGCGGCATGGCACGTGAGTGGCTACTTGGTTCGGGGAAATCGTATCGAGGAACGGTCCTTGTTGCGTGGCGCGGCTGCCCTGGGTGTGGGGCCACTCGACGCTCGCGTTCCACGCCGTCTCCTGGTGTCTCGGCTCGAGAAAGAAATTGACTTCTATATTTAGCACTTCCCTCGTCCCGCTCGCAATCGGACCGCTAATTAGCTCCGGGTAACTCTGTCGAGCATCCTCCATGGAAGTATACGATCCTCATCCTCGACCCCGAGTACCTCCATTGTGCGATCCTCTGTTTACCAACGTTATCTTTGTCTTGAATTTGCCTGAAGCTGAACCGAATAGGGATTGGGTACATCGCGAATCCAGTGTTCAACCGTGGTCGCTAGCGTTTGTCACTCCTCTATAACCCCTTTTGAACCCTGTGCAGCCTGAAGGCGTTTTGTAGTCCCTGGCTGTTGGTTCGGAACGCTTTTCACGTAAATGAAGACTGAAGAGTGAAATAAGTCTCGGGAAGCATTTATGTTTTCCTAAAAATTGACGGAGATTAAGTGAGCTTCTGTTAAATATTATTTTCATACAGGGTGAGGCACATAAAAAAGGCCACCTCAATATTTTGGTTGTTCCTGGTGATAGAAAAAAATGTGTCAGACCAAACTTGTACGTGTAGAGGTCGTATGAAGGTCAACTTCGATTTTTCAAATAGAAATACATGTTGTTTTACCTACCACTAAGTAGAGCATTTTAAACACGTACAATGCCCTATGTATAAGGATACGTATGTAAATGAATATTTCTTTCTCTTTAAAAAAACATAGTTGACCTTCATATGACCTCCACGCGTATACCTATCAAAAAACAATACACATCAAATTATTTGCTCCTCGATACCATGCAAGTTTAGTCAGACACGTTTTTCTCTATCCCCAATAACAACAGACCAATTTCAGGTAACCTGTTTTAGATGCTTCACCCTTGTACATTGTAAAGAAGGGGTTAAATGCGTAACATTGGATGGCTATAGTGTAACGGGTAAATACCAGACTTTTACGGTGCGTCGATTAATGATATCAGAGGGTGGTCTCCCGCAGCTTCCTGGATAGTAACAACGAGCGGAACTTTCGCCGTCGACTATGTTTCCATCGGCAGTGTGTCACCGTCCCGCGTAGGTACACACGCGCATGTAGTCCGACCATGCACTTGTACGAGCACGTCGGCGGCGCTCCACTTACAAACGCGCGGACCATTCACCATTGTTATATTGCTTGCTAACACGACATTAATACATCGCGCGGAGAATTATGAGGCCGCGGCATGGCAGAGGCAAGGGAAGAGGAAGGTCGAGACTTTGAAAAATCGTCTCATGCGCTAAAAGCATCAGAGATTAAAATTAAATCCGGTCGTCGGGGCCGCCCCCTACGCCCGACACATACACATACATATACATATACCTACCATCTTTTCGCTGCGTGCATGGGACCCCACGGGGCCACCCTCGTAGCCCCCGTTCCTCCCTGTCCAGGGTTTCTCGGCGATTTTTTTTGTTGATAATTAATCGACGATAAATTACGCCTGCTAATCTCGCCCCATCGAATTCCAAAGCGAGAATTTTTCACCGAATATTTCAATTTAATCTCGCTCCGCTCCTCCCCTTTCCTGTCCCGTCGCGTGTTTGTGAATATTCTCGTGGAAAAAAAGGGAGGATCGCGGCGAAAAAAGAAAAACGTTACTTACTTAAGCCGCCGTTGATTTAATCCCGCGGGGAATTTCGGCCGAGTAAGCGTTCGATTAACCGGTCAACTGATTGATGCCCTTTCGCGGGGGTTGTTTAATAACCAGTTCAGATTGCGATGGAGATTTTAGTCTGTTCGAACCGTTTGACTCCTTTCGTATGCTTTACTTTTTTTAAGCTTGATTTTTAAGCATCAAGCAAGGGTTTTGCCGTGACATTTTTTATTCCTTAAGAACAAGTCTGATAACAGTTCTTCTATCGAATGGACGAGTATTCCTCAACAAGAAGTCTGATAACAGTTTTTCTCTTGAACTCGGAACCTGGGTGACCTTGTTCGAAGGACCAATTTTCAAGGTTCAGATTCACCGGAAACCGAGCCCGCCGCATGTACATTTTCCCCGCTTTCAGTCGCGGCGTGACGAAGTCCTTTTTGCGCGGGAGAAGGCTCGAAGGTTTTTGACGGAACGGGTAGAGTCGTTCAGAATTTAATTACGGTATCGCGGCTGGCTTTTCGGGTGAGTGGCCGGAACGAATTTACCGGCGTAGCCGTGGCTAAGCCGAAATTGCCACCGATAATTGAAATGCATTTTTTCGCCAGCTGGAAAGCACCGTGAACCGGTGTATTTAACGCGGCGACATTTTTTCACCCCCTCGTAGCTGGTAACGTGGATACCCGACACAATTCAGAGTCTTTCATCCCACTTTTGACGGCTAAAAGCTGCGATCGGGTGTGAACGCCGTCCACATGGTTCAAAGGGGAATAACCACTTTTTCATCGATGAATATTAATCTTCGATTTTTCGCTGGTAACGCATGTTACTCTTCTTTTTATCTCCACGAGCGTTCTGAGTAACTGGGGACAATTGTTGTTCCGGGACACCCGGTATATGCACATCGATTGCACCGCTGCAGTTCCCTACGGTTATCGTCCGCGCTGAACCGGTGGCACGGTTTCCCACGTTGCCGCCGAAGGTGGCGTTAGCGTTCAATTTCTGGTGGGCAGAAGAGAAGTGGATTTAAAATTGAATTTTCTTGAAAAAATTAGTTTATTCTTTATGTTTTATTAACATTTACATTATTCTATAATTTTTTTTAAATCTAGCGGTTTATGTATTTTATCAAACAAAATGAGTATGTATTTTATGTGTGGTATAACACGTTTAGATAGAGTTGTATTGTTCAGCTAATATTCTTTTGTATCACTAAGTGTCCGAAACGATACTTCCCATCGTCGATGTGTTATTCAACGTATAATGGTACGAAACTCGAGGCGAAGTGGAGACGCAAGAGACCGTTTCAAAAATATTTGTATTTCGAGGACGTCTCGAGCGTCTATCAAAGCTGAACGATTCCAGGAGGACGCTTCTCACGGAATTCGATTAATCCAAAGCCCATGATAATTGCGACAACTGCTCTGTCAGATTCCTCGGGAGTAGAATCTGTTCGATGAGCCATTAGGAGGCGAGTCGAGCATCGATTCTAGAGGAAGATACTGTTCGTCCTTCCAATTCCGACGTTTCCGTAATTGCCAGCTCCTGTCGATGAATCTTGCCGAGCGACGTCGGTGCTGTAGAAAGAGAAAGAGAGAGAAGGAGGGGTTGGGTAGGGGGTGGCTCGGAAGATCGAGAGATCAGCCGCGTGAGAAGCGAAAAGAACAGCGAAGGGAGGAAGTAGGGACGGACTAATCCCCTAAGATAATCCGGCGCGAAAACAAATTAAAGATGATAATGCTCGGATAATGGGTTTTTGAGCATCCGGGGCTGCTTCTGACTTCTCGTCGAACAGGCAATTTCGGTTTTCGTGGCTTCTGCGATTCGGCGTCACCGTTCAGCCCACCCACCGAACAAACCACCGCCGCCTATAACACCGACATATACAGAGGGGGGGATGGAGGAAAGAAAAAAGAACGCAGGCAAAGACGAGGAGAAAAAAACAGCCGGGCGGGGGTAAAAACGTGGAAACGAAATCACGCCGAGGGTACGATAAAGAGCGGACCACACCCACTCCGACCGCAACGTCGGAGACAAATATTATTGGGACGAGATTAATCGTTCGAGATGATGATCCGTGCTGATTCTTTAGGACGTACCAATCCGCTTCTCGGTTTCCTCCCTACGCCCCCACTTCCACTAGTAGTCCTCGAGAAAGCCTCGCCGTATCGAGCACCTATAGTACGCACCAGCATGTCCAATTTCAATCCGGTCGCGTCGTGGTCTGGACCGTGAACCAGTTCCCCCTGAAATTCAGAGTGAGGGCAATCGAACGCGTTTGTATTACAGGGGCGAGGTTAATGTATGCGAGACAAACCACTTAGATTCACAGGTTTATACACGGGGTTGAATACTCGCGAGACCAAGCTGAACAATACATACGGTCCACGGGCTTTATTCCGATTCTTCGACTCCTGGTTTCGCGGCAAGATAGCGTTCTCGAGAGGAGGGGTACATCCGAGAATGCCGCCGAAGGGGTTGGGCGAGCGGGCCAAAATTCACCCCCGTGGCCTCTCTCCCTCCAGACACCTATTCAGACGCGAGAGGGAACACCAAGCAGGCTTGTGGTGCTGGCAGTTGCCGCCAAAAATATCCCAACTATTCGGGCCCATTAGCGACGGAGGGACCGAAATGCCGGTATGATCCTTTCGCCTACCGTGCAGAAGAGGCTCAGGGGACAATCAGTGCTTGGTTCTCGTCGAGAAATTCATGCCACCAGACGACACCCTCCCTCGCGAAATTCTCCACCAAGGGAGGGGTGCTGCTTTTGACCGAAACTCCTATGGAATCGTGTTAATCTCCACGAGCTGTCAATATCTACAGAAACACGATTTCCCCCTGTATCACCGAGAAACCGTCAGTTTCCCCGCTCTTCGCAAGACTGCGATTATTTCCACTACTCCCCACTCCCTCCGTGGAAATATTCCTCCCCGATATTCCATTGCTCGTATTGTATCGTGTCGTTGCGTAAACCGGCGGTAATACCTATACGAAATCGTGCACGCGTAACCACCAAGCGCGCTCGGCGTTGTTCCATTTCGCGCGAACAATATCGGAATCGACGACGTCAAGAGCGTGCGCGCCCCGTTAACGAGCGCGGAATTAAAACAATATCATGGAAACCGGACAAAAGACGCTGGCGGTGTTCGGTCGAGGCAGGCCAGGATGTAACCGTTGCAACGGGACGAATAATTAACGATCAACCACGGATTAACGCCGGTAAACGGGGGAACAGTTTCACCGCAATTAAGACTGGAGAAAAAAAGAACATTGACGATTTTCACAATGAAGTCGTCTCGGGCAGGAGGAGGTCGAGAAATATTTCATGCCTCGCGGCTGGACGCATTGACGTGTCGAGTGGCTACGCGGTTGACGTATTAAAATCATCCCCCCGAGCGTAATCGCGCGACGTCGAAGCGACGTGTCGAACCGAGCGCGAGTCCACCGGGAAAAAATATACAGGGTGTAATAAAAATGTTGGAGGACCCGGAAATGGGTGACTCGTGAGGTGATTTGAAACAAGTTTTTCCTTAGCAAAAATGTTATCCGTGGCTTGTTAACTTTGTTAACGCGGGAACTCGACCGGCAGATTCGCGTTCTGATTGGTCGGGGTTTTTCGTTAATATCTCGTTAACAAAGCCTCGGATAACATTTTTGCTAAGAAAAAACTTGTTTCAAATCACCTCACCAGTCTCCCATTTCCAGGTTCTACGACATTTTTGTTACACCCTGTATATTTTATTCTCCCGTCTGCCTTCGGCTGTCCAGCGATGATCTACTACTGCGAATTTCCCTGACAGGCGGTCGCGAGTGCAGTAGTCCTCGAAATAAATAAAAAAAAGAAAAATAAGTGGCGAAACCCTCAGCCTGCGTTTTGATATTCATTATCGGTGACAGGTTGTCAACGAACGAAACATAATTACGCCGGCGGTTGATCCACCCGGGCGCTGGCTGGGCTGCTCTGACGGAGGATCCTCCGCCGCGTCCTGTCCGGCCGGTATCTCCCTCTTCGCCGGCAAATTATATTCATATTTGGGGGATTACGTCGACGATCCCCCGCCTGGATCAGGCACCTTAAAGGGACGTGCCCGCGCGTTCGGTGCTCGCCGTGCTAATTATTTTCCGGCGGGCTTCCGCTCAGATTGAATTTCACCGCGGCGGACACGACGGAGGCCAAGAAACGATGGAGATTGCTGTCTCTCTCTCTCTCTTTATCTTTCTCTCTCCTTCTCTGCTTCTCTCTCTCTCGGTCCTTGGTCTGAAGTCGTCTCGGAATCCCGGCGCTAATTAGTCTGCCTGGGCCGGGTCTTTGGAACCGCGGCACGTCAAACCGAAGATTCGAACAATCGATTGGAAATTCGATAAGCTTGTAACGATTCGTCGTGCTGAATGGAACTCTACAGAAAGAGGGCTGAACGGGGACGAAGGGTGAGAATTACACCGATGCCGATGGAAATTATCGATCCTCTTCGTGGTATATATGTCACAGTAAAAGTGTGCAGTTTAGTAAATGTATATCTACACTTACTGGTAAAATGTGTGCATTTACTAGATAATACATACTTTTCCTGCAGGAATGTTTGTAAAACCATAATAAAGAAAATATAATTTTCTTAGATATAGGTATATTTAATGAACAAAAATTAGAACAGAAAACGTCATATTTTATTTGATAATTTGGGAATCTTGTTTAAGACAATTGGTTGTCTTATGTCAAATTTGATTATGTTTTTAATTAATAAATATACAAACAGAGGTTAGGGTGGGTTATATCTTTATGAAGAAATACTAACAAAAATGATTATGGAAATTAATGCATTTTTGTTTGTGCATGCTTTCACTGAATCTGAAATGTAAATCTATACATTTACTAGTAAAAGTATAAATTTCGTGCCTTGTGAATACATTTATTAACCAGATTAGTAAGTGCATACACTGACTAGGAAACGTATACAATTTACTGAATTAACGCTTTCACCGTAACATATGTTTATACCGAATTTGAAACTTCGAACGAGACTTGATCCTGTTCCTATCGATTTTAAATCTCGATTGGATGCTTTGTAACGTTAACCCATTGCCGTACGATTTTTGTATCTAACCCAGACCTTGAGTATGAAAACTCCATTATCATCTATTATTATTACCTGTAAATTGAGTATGAATATATTCTTTTGTATTCTAATCGGAACTATCCTACAAATAAAATAAAATAAAGAGGTAAATTAATAAACATTAGTATGCAAAATATTTTCCAAATACTTTGAATACTTAAAACAGTAGGAAAATCAGGCTTGGACATAATTGACTCAGTTTTCCTACGATATTTGAATAAATGTGTTTGCCTACGTAGGGTTAAATCTAGTTTAAAATCATCACCACGTGTTTGACACGATATTATTGGGCAAGGGGTTAATAAACGTACAAAAATTTCGTGATATATTTAGTTACGAGATTACCTAACGGCACGAGAAATTACCCTTGGTCCACTCGAAGTTTTCAGTTAAACGCGACTTATCAACCCAGAATACACTTCGATGGGACTCAAACTCCGCGAGAATCAGAGTAGTACGAGCGGAAGACGAACGCCCAGGGCTGTTTCACGGGCGGTTCCTGTATTTTCTGAAAGCGCACGACTCGACCGTGATTCCCTAGCCGTTGTTTGGAAAATCTCCAGCAGCCTGTCGTTGGAATATCCGACGCGTCTTTCTTCGGGGAGAGACGCTCTCGAGTCTTGGAAGTTGTGGTCCTCTTCCGGGTGCGTTCGCGGTTCCCTCGGAAGTCGAGGCAACTCGAAAGTAGGCTAAGCCGGGCTATCGGTTCGGAAGTTCCGTGAATAAAGGCGGGGAGAAGAGGACTCTTCGCGATGAAAATGGGGAACGAATGCTTACCTGGTGCTCCGCGCGGGAAGTCCGGAGTGGAAAAGTTGCTCGGTCTTGCTGTTCGTGATCGATATCCCATAAGTAGGCGAATTTTAAAATCTTCTTGATCTGTGAAATTATGGAATTCTGACATTTCTCGAAGCGTGCATACGTTGAACATAGATACTTAAAAAATTATCATTTCAACTGTCATGTTACGATTCTTCGTTTATTCGATATCAGAAGAATGGTATTGTTCCCCCGACGAAGTGGCGCAGAATTCATTCAGCGAATCGTCATTCGAATAATTCAAACATTTCCTGCTCTTTCAATATTCAGTGGGACGATAACACGGTGGGGAGAAGCAGGCTGTTGTCTACGGGAATTTCGAGCGGCAACCAGGTGCCCGTGGTCGCGATTCCGCATGGGAATCGTTACTTGTACACCCCGCGAACAAGAACCTCGTACCCCCTACAAGATGTCGCCGCGATTTTCCCGTTTCTACGGATCATTCGGCATTCGCGTGCCGCGAGGAACGCCTTTAATAACTTCATTCGTATTCCTGTCGCGTCGAGATCAACCGAACACCGCCTGTTCCAGTTCGTCGAAAAGCCGCGAGAAGTCCTTCGAGAATGCTATCCCCACGTATCCGAAACACTGGTATCCGCCGTGTATCGAAGCAATATGTAAAATAATGAGGGTTTCGGAACAGACCCCAATGCGTTCTTCCCTCGAACACGGGGAGAATTTATCGAGGGAGTATCGCCAGATTTGGGTTCACCAATTGTGTGCGATATATTTTATCAATGATACGTGGACTGCCGATGTTTAAGCAAAGTTACAATGTTAGACACTATTATAGACAAAACAAAATTCTACAGAAATTTATTTTCTGTACTATTTCTGTAATACTAAATTTAGGAGACGATATAAATGCATAAACATCCCTGCAGTCTAAAGATGGCGGAAAAACGGTGGTGTCACAGAACACCCAACCGTAAGTCTACATAATCGAGCTCTGGAAAAAATTTCATACAGATCGATACAGTTGCACCGTATAGTGTTCGTAGAAACTCGACGAATAGAGTACTTGATCGCAGTAAATCGGTTCGTTTCCTGGAAAGTGTAAATTATTCCCAACGACCTAGGAGAAACGGACTGGATGACCAACAAGGGATCCACTTTCGTCACGGTGTACAGACTATCCCGAAATGATCACCCCACGCTGATCATTTCACCGGGGGAGGGATGGTACTCCATACACACGCGAGCGTCTTTAAATTGCTCGCAGATATCAGGAGACACGCGTGTAACACTGGCCGATGGATGCGGTCGGTCGGAGCAGCTAGATGGCGGGGAGAGGAGGGTTCGACAACGGGCTCGTTTGAGCGTGCTAAACCGCCGAGGTTAAACCGCAGTCAGTCGTCACGGACGAGCCACGTAGGATTGAGACAGGGGAGGATTCCGATAGACAATGGGGGTGGTATCGTGGAATCGCGTCCTGGCACGCATTGTGTGCGGACCCCCTAACGACGCCCGATTACTATCCCCGACGGTTCGTTCCGTGGGGTCGGGAAACGGTCCTGCGATCTCTCGAATTAAGCGTCGACGAGATAGATCCATCCCCGTTCCGTTTCGTGAGCTGCTGCAACGCGTCTAGCCGGCTGGATCCCCTGCCTCGAGGAAATCGTTTCGAAAACGCGCACGTTCCCTGCAACCGAATGAAATTTATTCGACGAGCCGGATATTCCGCCGATAAAAGTCGTCGTCGAGGCTTCCTCCTCTTGTCTTCGAGAACGCGTCAGATTGGCAGACGGTTGGGGGGAAAGGAAACACGTCTCGAACTGGCGGATCGAGACGAATGCGCGTCGTAAGAGGGTCTTAAGGGGATCGACCGGCTGCTCCTGGCACAAGATCCAGGAATACGTATCGCGGTCAGCGGACGGGCACTGACCGAGCTGCTCAAAAATCTTGATTCATGGCCTGTACGCTGCCGATGTCGGGATTTATGGCCCTCTTTCGGGTGTGAGTTATGCCCTCGTTCTTTCGCGGTTCACCCGGCGAGATCGCCGCTGCCGCGGATCGAAGTGGTTGTGCAAGCGGGGATCCAGCGTGGTGACCTCTCGACGATGAATCTTTGACACCGGAAGCTCTGCTGGTACTTGCCCCGAGATATATGCGGTGCCTCGAAGCTCTATTTTATTAAGGGAAACGGTAAACGGAGTGCCGGTCCCGTCCTGATTCAGCTTTCCTCGGTGTCCATCCAAATGGTATTCACCGTTGAGAGATAGTATATCTTGGTTTCTTATACTTCACTCACTTTACTGTCTTTCAACGATATCCAACTTCAATGAAAACAGTTATATATATTATTATCGTGGTTTTCCTCGTTAAATTCCAACGGTGGGCAAACTGCTGCTTCCACAGGTATTTTTGCTAAACTTTTATATTAATTGTTAAAATTGAACATGGCACCTTGAAGACTCTGGAAAAAAAGGATTGACAACAAATTCTGTACAACCACCTTAAAGCTACTACCATATTATCCTAGCCAAACAAATTTTCTATCGACCAGCTAGTATTATCTAAGCTAACCACGTTTTGTGGTCCACCCTGTATAGTAGTATATTATGTACCAATATTAAACTATTTTATTTCTGTGGCTTCTAAACATTCAGAAATGTATGAAAACTATTACACATATATAGTTTTTATTATCGAAGATCTTCCTCATCCCTATTCTATGGACTCTTGATGTGCCGGTGCTGGGTGCTCGAAACAAGATGGCTCCTTCTTTTAACCAAACGATCGATAAATTTCAAACACAGCCAGGGACAAAAGCAAAATTTCACCGTTACTTTTACGTATAAAAAACATTATTACCTTTATCTATCCAAACCGTATTGCTCGAAATAAAAGTTCTGAACGCCACGAATCACGCCAGTGCATTCCCCCTCGCGTCTCGACCTCTTCGTGGCGGTATCCAGATACCATTTTCACGGTCCGGATGCATCGTTATTCCGTTCGACCATCGCAATCGCTGGCCGATTTTTCCGGCCCCGTGTCGGACACCGGTTACGTCCGATTCGCCGAGGATCCTCGTACGCGCGAGTTATCTCTCGCGGCGGGAACGCGAGGAATTTCCCCCCGGCCGTGGTTTCGTACGTGCTCGATTTCAAGCGTCGTCGACGAGAGAAGTACGAGAGAGAGATATGAAAAAGGGCAGGGGTGGGGGGGGGGTACACGTTGGTCGGAGATTTTCGTGGGGTCTATCGGTCCTCGGCGAGAATTCCAATTTATACCGAGGCGTGATAATTAGCCGGTGGAAAACCGGAGTTTTTTTCGCGTGGTCTTTTATCGCGATCGAACGAAATCGTCCGGTATAAAAACGATCGTTATTGGGGCCCCCATTATTATCGTGCCTCGTTTAATATAGACCGGGGCCGGGCCAAGCTGACACCGTCGGCCAGGATAAGCCAATATACGTGCAGGCTTACCGTTAATCCAGCGATTTTTAAATTATCCTCACGAAATTGCGTCCCCGTAGGATAGAAGGCTGCTGGAACTTCTGAAACTGGTAGATAGGACCGGCTCGCGATTGCTTAGTCCCGACCAACTCCTGCCCGGTCGGGATCACGTTTGATCCTTCTGGGTACACCCGAGGTCCCTCGAAACACGGTGTCGCTGTCGCTGTGGCACGCGTCCCACCGCGGAGTCAGAGAATTTCGTGTATAGAGGGTGTCTCAAAATAGATTCGACTACCGGAAATTAGGGATTCCTGGGGTGTGATTTGAAACAACTTTTCCCTTAGGAAAACTGTTATCCGAGGCTTTGTTAACGAGATATTAATGAAACACCCCGACCAATCAGAGCGCGAGTCTGCCAGCCGAGTTCCTGTGGTAGCGTTGGCTACCAATCGCAACGCGTAGTCAACGTTACCGCGGGAACTCGACCGGCATATTCGCGCTCTTATTGGTCGGGGTTTTTCGTTAATATCACCTTAACAAAGCCTCGCATAACATTTTTGCTAAGGAAAAAGTTGTTCCAAATCATTCCAGTAACCCCTCATTTCGGGGAGTCGAAGCTATTTTGGGACACCCTGTATACATATACCTTTCTCTCTCTCCACGCTCGAAACAGAATTCGTCTTTTTTCATCCGTTTCTCCCGGGCAGTCGACGTTTTTCCAAGGTTTTCCTTTTTAAAGCGAGCGAACCGCGGCTAGGCAAAAACGTAAACCGCCCTCGGGGGCGGGGAGCGACTTGGCCGTCGAGCTTTTTACATTTTTCTTCTGGAACACTCGCGGCTATGTGGCGCAAATGTTAGGAATCTCGGTGGCCACGGGTTTCGACTAATTAAGAACGAATGACCGGTTTATCCAGCACTTCCTCTTGGTTATCGATGTTTGTTATTCGAATTTTCGCAGGCAATGCATACTGATTGTCGTCGCTACGGTGCGATTGTTGTTGTAATTAGTCTTTTTAGTTTCTAACGATCTATAAATATTGTTACGGCGAGGTGTTCCGCTGCACATTTTATGTATTTATTTACAATTTTAACACGAAACAGAACTGTACAATAATCAATATAAGGGAAGATCACCCACTTTGCAACCTTGTTTAGGTTGGATCACTATTGTAACTTGTCGTGTGTAAGGGTAAGTTTATGTTGGAACTGGGATAACAGCAAAGGAAAAGGAATATTTGTTTCTCGTTAACATATATTGCCGGTCAATTAAAAAACCCTTCGACTTGAAACTAGAGACTGAAACCATAGAACACCTAGGCCACTTGAAAAATCTAGCATCAATTTAATTTATCCTCGTGGGAAATTCGACATTGTCAAGCTTCGGTGTATTCAAGACTCTTTGAAGACGAAACAGCGCGAAAACACCTCGATGGACGTAGGTGCACAGGCCGAGTACAACGTTGGGGATCGTGGAGCGGCAGAAAAAAGTTCGGTGTAGAGTATCCGTCGGGTTTCTGCGAGTAGAACAGCTCCTAGAGGCGCCCAAGACCGCGAAAAGACCGTGGAAGGAGGAAAGGGACGAACGGTGGAGGGCAGGATGATCTTCGCGAGGAATGGAGAGAAACGGTGGAGGGAATGCGGTCGAAGACGAAACGTGGGAAAAGGGGGTGTGGGGGGCTGGGCGGCGTTGGCTCGACCGCAAACACCTCACGTAGCATCGCGTAGATTAAAGCCTGTCCCGGTGTGGCAGATGTGTGTATGTGTCAGTGTATGTGTAATAGGAGGGAGAACGCGTGTGTGGAAACGAGTGCGGCGGCGAAAACACACGGGAAATCTTGCGAGTTCGCGGTCGGCCGAGGACGCACGAAAACGTATACACGCGGGAACAGATCGGGGGATGTTGGAGGGTGAGATAAGGACAAGGGCAGGGAGAAGAGAAATCAACTCGAGAAGTTGTCCCGGATCAGACACGCATTCCTGGGGACTTAGGTTCGTAAGCTGGCATTTTTTTTCACGGGATCAATGTGCCACGGGTGTCGGCGAAACTTTTCCAATTATGCCGTATTAAAAGCTCGCTCTCGATCGGGGATCGTGGACGCGTTTGGCATCAGTTTCCTTTTTTTTTTTTTTTGTTCTCCTTCTTCTCGTCGATCCTCGACGAATATCCGTCGACGCGTGAACAGCATATTCGAGAGGGTTTCGGTGGGTTCGACGAGTCGTGGCAAGATGAGGGGGCACGGAATTGTGCGAGATATTATTACGCGTTCGACCGTCTGGTTTTCCATATCGAGCCGTTTCGCGTTCGCCTTTTAATCGGACATGGCACGAATTCCGGTACGTTTACGATCGTGATTCATCGGAGGCGCCAGACGCCCGCGCGTCCCTTCGAATTCCACGTTAAACGCGGTGACGAGGGGGCCCCCGGTCCTGTAGGCTCGAATAATGTTTTAATGGACGGCGCATCTTATTTGCATTTGTACGAGGTGCTCCTGCTTTAACGCCCATCGGTCGCCGTCCAGCATCTACACTCGCGTTAATCCATCCAGACCCCGAAGATGATTCAATACGATCGGGTGTGTGTTCCGCTTGCAGACGCGCGAGCACGCGACGGAGATTTTCTTAGTGATCCATCGTGGTTACGTTGGCGAACGTCATTACATCCGACGGGGCAGAAACATGAAATTATACTTAGCGGTGCGTTACCCCGTTATAAAGAACGAGAAAAAAAAAATGCCCCTCGGAAAACGTCCCGGAACAGCGTTCAGGTTGACCACACGACGTCAACGCCAGCAATGGCGCGACGTCGAGGGCCATAAACGGTACCGGAGGGTCGCGGCGGCCGTAATTTTCAGCCGTAAAAGAGAGCTATAGGCCGGGGAGGGTGACTTAGGCCTTCGCCGTGTGCGTCGCCCGCAGTCGTTATTATTTTACTGGCTCTAAACGGCCGCCACCGAATACGTCAAGGGCCGACCCGCGGCGATCGAGCCCTCGGATCGCGGGATCGCGAGCCGATTTACTTTCTGGGAAACGAGCGGCGACGTTAACGCGCGATAACGCTCCCTTGGAGGCACGGAAAAATTGCCACTTCTCGGCCCGGCAATTTTTCGGGAATACATCGCGGGGGAACGAGCTTTCTGTCCGTGAGAGAAATACGTTTGAATTATTGAACACGGTGAATTAGTACCCTCTCGTCGGGCTTTGAATTTGTCGGAATTCAGTTCTTGAGGGTAGATCGAGACGTAGCTTACGGCTCCCAGAATTGTCGTGGAATATTGATGTAGGAAGAGTTATCGTTTTATAGAAAATTAACACTTGTCGGGGAATTTTACCAGTGACTGTCCACTTTTGCTGCGTGAAAACAGCCTATGACAATGTAAACAAATGGATGTTTATTCAAAGATGAATTCGTGTGGAGTAGTTTATAGAAAATAAAATCAAACGAAATACAATCAACAAATAGAAATCCCATTTAACTTTATCGAATTTTGTAATACGTTTAATACCATAGGTTTTACAATTTAGAATCTAAAGTTTAGATAGTACGACGATAAGATACGTTGGTTTGGGTCTTTGTTATTAACAATACATCCTATTATACTTTCAAGCATTCTTTTGGAAAATGCGTGTAAAAAGAATTCACATAAAAACAGAATTGGGTGTATAAGTATTCACGCGTTGACTCGAAGACTCGTTACTTTCATTATTACTCTACGAGTTATTATGTTTCCCATTAGAGTATATCACTCACTCCACGGTCGAATTACAACGCAGCGAAATCAATAAAAAACAGGATATTACGATACAAAATACGTGCAAAAAACCGATCGTTAAAATCCCGACACCACGAAAGCATGTCCTGTGTTTCCGTCGGGTTTCCCGTTTGTCGGGGGAACGCGCCGGATACGGAACCGGAAAAACACCGTATTCGAACTAAAAAGTCCAATAAGTTTAATCGTGCAGCCATAAACGAGCAGTCTCGGGAAAGAACCCGCGATGCTATCGGTGCACGAAACGAGCGGCTCGGTGAACTTCGGTCCGCCGCACGAAAGAAAAATTAATTCCCTCGACGCCCGGAGCTTCCTATTATTTTAACAGTCCCCGTGGACGATAAAGCCACGACGGCGGTGGAAGGAGGAGGCCGGCAATTATATGGCGCCTACGTGTTCGAAAAGGGACCGTGTGTACGAACGACAGATACGTCTGCTCTGTCGTAAACAGAATTTCCCGGCCGATAGAAACGTCCGAGCGGGAGAAAGGAGACCAACGACGACGGTGGCGATTCGAGGAAAAACGATGGGACGGCGAAGGAAAGAAACGACCTGGCATAATCCTCGCACGCACTTTACGCAAGTACGTGGCGTGAAAACCATCCAGGGACGGCTCAGCGCGAGGCTGGATCAGCCTTCTCCGGATATAATGCTCGTGAAATGGTCGTTTTAGTATGATATACGTATCACTTACGCGGGACGATAATGAAAAGATTTGCTGGCTCTTTATGACTTCCGTGCCCCCTCCACAACCCACCGCTTTTTCTCCCACGTTTCGCTTCATTTCCACAATGCTTCCTCTCCCGTTCACACGCAAGAATCCCACACAGCTTCGTTGCCTATCGTTTTCCTCGACACTTGCACGGTTTCCCTGGGTCTTGTTAATTTTTCATTAGACTCCCGTCCGACGAAATCAACCGGTTTCCCTTCTTTGACTACGCGAAAGATACGCCCCCGCCGAACAACGGTGTAAGATCTCTGCGTCAAAAGAAAATTGATATTCACCGTTGTTGCGTCGGCTCAAAGGAGATTGTGTTTCCTCCTCTCGTCTGCGTATCGATGAAAAGAGTCTTCGTAGCCTTCCGGAACTTTGAAACGTTCACGGGCACCTCGTGGAAGGATGAAAATTTTCTTCTTGGGTCTGAAAACGCGAACGTATAGGCTTGGTGCACACGACGATACTGAAAATGATCGTTTGTTAACAGGCTGGTATATTTATTACCCTCCTGATAGATTCACCATGGACCAATTTCAACATATCTTGTCAAAACTATATAATACGAATAAACTCTTGATATCCCCGTATTAAGGATACATTGTTTCTTCAGATTCGTTGATACTACAAATTTTCTGGCATACAAATAATCTGTTCTGCCGTTTCTAACAAATACGGGCCTGACAAAAGTAACAACGAAGGTGTAATAGTATTACAGTTTGGGCGAAATCCTCTGGCAACCACTGTTATGTATGTGGGGACATAAAATTCTTTTAAACGCTTAGGGCCTCTAAATGTCTTAATTCGGCCCTGTTTAAAAGTGTCACTTAGAGGAAAGCCAGTATAGTGGCGTATCGTTCTAAAAGATGACCTAGCGGGGAGCCACTATAGTAGCGTATAGTAGCTAAAAGGTTAAAGGTTCTCCAACCCGGGGCCAGCGTCGCTTACGTATCCGTAAGACGTTTGTAACTTCACGATATAATCCTGAACGACATATCTCAGTGGCCTCGAGACGATTTGGAAACGCCAGTAGCAAGCGTGTGTCCTCGCGTAACAGCCGGGCAGTTAGGCGAATGAATGACGCTGGGAAAACAGCGTGTGCACTCTCTCGGGCGCCATTATTTCTAAACGCTGGCGACCGTACGCTAAATCATACTTAAAGCTCTCCGGGCCGTCCCGCGGAACTGTTTCCCTTCCGATCTTCCACTCTATTTCCAACGGCGGCTTCCGTTCTCGAGACCAGGGAGGCCCGGTAACGAGCCCGACGAGCATCGAGTCGAGGAAAAATTGGATTCCTGAAACTTCGAGGGTGGAATTTTTTAATACGCGCCTCCGCCCGCGAATGTTGCGCGTCTCTAGGTCTTCTTTCAGGGAGACTTCAAAGGAACCTCGAGAAATTCCTGTTACACGATCGTGAACGATAGAAAAGGAGAGAGAGGGAGACTTTGCGCGGTTTAATTGAGGATCCACGAGCGATCCCCAAGATCGTAGGACACTCGCGATATTTCTGCTCGGTCGATTGGCGATCCCTCAACTTCCGCCCGGTTAAGTGGCAACCGACACACAGCGGGCAGTCAAGTTCGCGGCGACGAATAAACGATTTGTCGTTTTTGGGTGAAATGGGGTGAATTTATCAAAACGATGAAATGTGTCCTGTTGACAACCGGCGCAACGATGTCTGGGTACATCATTCAGCACTCTCGCCCACGCGAATTCCTCGGGCAAAGACCATCCGGGCCCTCGTACTCCACCGTCAGTCTGCCCCTTGGCAAGAAATTCGGTCGAAAAAAATTAGAGGACAGTTTTATTAATTCGTCGAGCGGAGCGACGAAAAGCGTGAGAATGGATCATTCCGTCTCGACTGTATTCGACGACCGCGAAGGGTCGATAACTGGAGCGTGAAAATTCCAGCGTTAAAAGCACCTTGGGCTCCGGCTAATATCCGTCTCTCGGTCGCATGGTCGTCCCGACATTTTTCTTCGGTCAATTTGAACGCTGTCTACACGCGGGTCGGCCGTGAAAGCGTCACGCGCGAATCCCGACGAGACACACACATCCTGTCGCTTTTTGCCGCGTTTCACGGAGCTGTCGCCGAACAGATTCTGGCCCGGGGATCGAAAAATTCACCGTCCCGTCTGGCCTCGTTCGGTCTCGCGGATACGAAACTGGGAACCTAGACGCCGTTCCTGGTAGCTGTACGACTTCGACCAGGGTGGGGGGAACATATGGAATGCAGACATCGTAGCGCCAGAGAATTTGAATCGGTTAATACGAGACTTAATCTCCGATGGATCCAGACTAGCGTGATTTAGTCTTCGATTGAGTTGCACGGTAGAGTCGAGAAGTTCAGTAGTCTACTCTTGTTGCGATGCGAAGTGACGATCGGTTAGATTCAACCGTTCGGATGTGTCGCGTTTTTCAAGTACATTATTATTCAGATTAGAGGATGGAAGAAACGACGAGTTTTTAATATATGTGCTGCACCGATGAGTTTTTTATTTTACAAGATGTTAAATGTACGTTGTCGTTTATAGACTCTTTCTAAATTATATTTCTATTTCTATGTATATGATTAGCTGTTCCAAAAGTCCCAGGCTATAACCGTAGTCTGCTGGTGAAGTTAATTGCGAGGTTTACAATCGGCCCGCTTGCCTCGTACGCTCTATTGTTGCGACGAGGTGGACTGGTCATAAAACGCGTCTCTGGTTTCTTAAGCTTAAATTGTGTTATAGAAATGCAACGCTCAACATCTCTTGTAGTATACATAGTCTTTCTTCCTCGTGGATTCTGTTCATCGCGCCGAGGCTGGCGTCACTAACGACGGTCGAATAAATTCGAAGCGCCTCGAAGCGAGTCGGTGCTGTTCGCGCGCGCAGGGACGAAAATAAAGCTTCGTACGAATCGGCGGGCCGCTCGGAGTGCGACACCTTTGTTTTACCCGTTTTCTTTTGGACGGTGCACGGATTCCCGAGAAGTTTCGTCGCGCGACGGGATTACAGGTCCGGTCACGGTTGAACGACTCGATGCTCTAGTTAGTTAGTTAGTTAGTTAGTTACGTTATCATCCGGGAGAGGGGAATTTCGCTATTCCCTTCCGAGGCCCAGCTTGACTCAACGTCCTTAGCTACCGCATAATCCCGCAATTGGGACTACCGTGGGCGTTACTCGGGGAGCTATTTTTCCTGACTTTCCAATCGTCCGAACTTTTTAAGGCCCGGGCCTGGAGGTGGGGAAGTACTCGTGCGGGGGGCGAAGAGTCAGTAGGATCGTCCCATCCCTACCTGATTAATAAGCTATGGACGTTGGACGTTGAGGCAACCGATCCTTCGCGATGCTCTAGTTGCTCTGACCGTAGTTTGTCGGATAGTACAGTAAAGACTCGGTTAGTGCTGGATAAGAAATTCCTCATGAGAGTTTCTACTTTATCGCCACAATTGGGGAGGGGAGGTTATGAAACGTCCCATATAAATAATCTATTGCCCTCTCCCGTTTTTGATGCCAAGGATCAGGCTTCGAACAGACAATAAATTTGTGAGAGTAAAATGTACAAGTTTTCAAGCGGACACGAGGTTCAAACTCTCATGGAGTCTTTACTGTTGTAGCGTCTCAGCCGATTTCCGTTCATTGTTCACGGACCTATCCAGAGAATCATGATTCTAATTAGCCTTCCTGCGTCAGTAAAACGGTCCGAAGCTCGTTTTTTTCGAGAGTGGGACGTTCGAAGCTTTCGGATGCACGGAAAGCTTGTCATCTGCTCGGGGCTCGAGCTCCACAAGGCCGCTCGCTCGCTTGCTCGCGGCGACGAGCCTCGAAAACGATCGATCGGTTTCTCCTGAATCACGCAGGTGTCTGCCGCGAGCCACGAGGAATATTTCACCGTGCTCGTTCGCGCAGGATGAACGAAAGAGCGCCACTTAGGTGGGGGGTAATATACGTCGCCGAGGGCGGTAACTGTCCCCGTATATTATGTCCCGCGTGTCCACGGGGACGTGCATTCCAGCCGGGCTGTATCCACGGTAAACAATGTTCCGAGAGTCGTGCCTAAACGATTCCTCGTGTCTGCAGTTATTTTGGCAATTAATCGCCGTCCCCGACCCCGGTCGCCGCCGCCCCCGCTACACCCGCTGAAATATCGCGTTTCTTGTCCGCGTGCAAGTTTTCCATTCCCCCCTCTTCTGCTTACGGCTGGTTCTTCGTTCTCCCGCGACTCGATTTCCCCTTCCGTTCCCGTCGTGAATCCGCGCTCGAACTCCTTCGCGACCAAGACGAGAATGACGAAGGCTTTTAACGATCGTTCGCGTCTCTCCGTTGTCACGTACCCGCGCGAACTTTACCTCGTAGTCGGTTCCATTCCCACGGAAATCATCTATTTTTCACCTCCATCGGTACCCTTCACCACGGTGTATCGCTATCCTCCGATCTTGCTTTTCTTTTCTTTTGCCCTCGGAATTTTTTAAACAACGTCGACTCTATGTGATAAAGACACGACGAAGTTTATTACGGACTTCGAGAAGATATCGGGTCCGCGGCGCTTTACCCGCGAAACTTTCGCGGAAGTTCCCAGGAAATCGCTCCTGTTCGCGTGCGAAATGACGAATCGCAGACCTCCGGACGCGTATTTCGAGCGTGTATCTCTTTTCTGCGAACGCGATCTCATCCGAAAGAACGTCGTTTTTCTCGTTAACTCTTGCCCCTTCATTTCTCCCGTATTAAAGGTGAATTAAATAGACGGCCCGTGACGACACGAACATGAGATGTATATGAAAAATCTCCGTCTGCCTTCACGCGGGGCTAGAGGATATTACGATTGTTACGTTTTTCCTGCTGGCATCGTAAATCTTCCGTCGTTCTCCCACCACCCTCCCCGCCCGCTAACTTCTTCGGGGGGATTTTACAAGGCTCGGCTTGCCGTCTCGTTTACGCGCCCGGAGTTTTCCACGAACCCGATAAGGGGGTAGCATCTCGTGTTCTCGCGTTATTTCGCGATTCCAGCCTGTCCGTGAGAACTTTCATAACGCGCTGGGAGTACGTTGAACGAGCTTTGCCGGTGCTTCGAAGAATATTGTATCGAATTTAACAAGGGCAGAAAGCAAAGGGACGAGTAAATATTTTCTTTTTATTAAGCTCCTCGAACCTTTATGCGTTTGTTTAGCGTAACAAGTATAGAGTTACAAATACATCATATTTTACAGCTAAATGCATAGATTATTATGTTGGAGGAAAAAATAAATACAAATATAACTATATGCTGGTAATGGCATTATTGTACGGGAAGGATATCAATTTAGCGAACCTGTAGCACTTGTTTCATTTCCTTCGGTTAGTGGGTGCACAGGAATCAGCCATATTGGCGATCCCGTAATACCTTTCAGCGAGGAATTATTAAGAACTGTTGAACAAAAAAAATGATCTATCAGAGATTGGATGTATCTGTAGTCAGTCACAAAAATTTGCACACACCCTTTAAAACAAAACTTTTTAAAAATTGGATCTCGTGACTTGAGGTTGTTTTTGAAGTTAGAAAGATTAGTTTACCGAATGATGTTTAAACGAAATTTGGAAAAAGTTGCAATTGGTCGAAATCGCGAAGAAAATAGTAAAGGTCGCTTTTTACAATTTTTTTAACTGAAACTGTAATGAAAATTTAAGAAATACGTTTCCTAGATTTATGTTAGTTACAAACACGCTGAAATGTTTATCGAAATCGGTTAATGTTACTATGAGATGCAAACGGTTTACAACTTTAGTAAATCTAAAGATTCTTACAACTTTCGATGCCTGTCGCTCGTTTCTGTATCAACCGTTTTCAACAAAAGTTTCAGCACGTGAACAACTAAAATAAACCTTCAAGATATATTCATTAAATTTGCATTGCAGTCTCAGATAAAAAAAATTGCAAAAAGCGTCTTTTACTATTTTCTTCGCGATGTCGACCAATTGCAAATTTTTCAAATATTGTTTTGCTCATCATTTAGCAAACTAGTCCTTCTAACTTCGCAAACAAAAAAAGTCACTTGATTCAATTTGAAAAAAGTTGTTCTGTTTTGAAGGTTGTGCAAAGACATTTTAGCTGATTGTAGATACGTACTCTATCTTTCTACATAGTCGCTATCACGTTCACGATCTTAGCTTCTAGTCTTTACTCTAAATTCAGTCCAACACCGACGGTACACGGCGCTATCAATCTTACTTCAGAGACCGCGGCCCGCTACCTCTGCCAGCCGACGCCCAATAAAACGATACCAGCGATAAACCTTTCGAAGCCAATTAGGGGCTAATTGATTTTAACTGTAAATCTATGAGCCCGATTCCTTGGCCTTCGGCCGGTTCCACGGGATTGCGGTTAAGACGGTGCCGGGGACTTCTGCCAAGCGGGCAGTTGTTCCCGATAAATTTACGATGACTAAACTCCCCTTTCTTGCCGTACTCCTTCTCTTCTCTTTCTCGCGTTAACGACTCTCGATCGCGGCCCGCCATCTGTCTCCACGCGATGCTTGTCCCACGAAAATCCTCCCCCCTCCTTTTCATCATGTTTTGGTACGGAGGTGACGAATATTAATATTTACGCGACAATTGCCATATAAATCGAACAAATTCAAGATATTCGTTAAAATTCTTTACTTTCAGATACGTTTCTGGTTTTGTTCAAGCGAGATGTTCTGTTCATCGAGGACTTTTGTGAGGAATTTATTAACATCTCTTAGATTCTTTTTAAATCATGCGTAGGGTTTATTGCAATAAGCTAAAAGGCGTGCGATACATGTTTTTACTATCAGTATTGCGAAAAGGTGGTTTCTTCTTTGCTACTTCGAGAACATTGTCAATCTAGCGGTTCACGCGTGTGGTAACTTATGCAAAATAGGATTCTTCCGGTGTCCCTTAACTGCGAACAAGGAAACGGATATAAGAATACATAGGGGAGGACACTGGAAGCTTTCGGAATACACGATACTCACCACATCCTAGTAGCGGAACGCAGACTCTTCCCGTGGGGCAGTCGCTGTCCTTTTTGCAGGATTTATCCGCTTCCCGTTTGCGTCTGCTGTCCGGAATGTTCAAGGCTACGACCTCCGACTCGTCCTAGTGTTTCGGGGAAATTATTCAGCGTGAGACAACTTAATTCTACCAGGGCGGGTAGATCTATAGCCATTCCTGGGGAGTGGGGAGGAAGCAACGAAAAGAGGACTTAATGTTCTTGGAATAGCCAACTCTGCCACTCTGCGGTAGACTGTACGTTCGGAGCGTTTAAATTGTGTCTAGAACGCGTTCAAACAGCTCGAGCAATCGAAAAACCAGGTCGATATCTCATAGAAATGAATACGAGTCGATATTCTTGTACTCACTGAGTCTCCACTGCGATCTCCTAGGCGGATCACGTGGACCTCTGGTTCGTCCTGCGGACGGAGGACCAACGACGATTAGAACATGATCGCGATTTACCAGAAATGATTTTACAACGCGTTTGTTCGGTATGGCTAGCTCGTATCTCCGTACCTTGTCGTCCTTGATGATGCACCTGGTGGCCGAAACGGCGCACACGAACAGCAGAACGAGAAACAGTCGGTTCATCTTCGAAGCTCTCTGACCGGCGGATACTCTCGATCCAACGGCGGGGGACCGCTCTTTATACATGCGAAAGAACACGCGAAAAATCGCGCGTTATCTGTCCCCGTGAAACGACAACCATTAACGACGGAAAAAAAAATGAAGTTCCCAATTGCATCGTAGATTACGGCCCACGAGAACTTGTTCTTGTTTCCCTCCGTTAACGAGCGGCTCGCAGAATCGTTTCCGTAATTTTTCCGAGGTTCGAAAGCCTGTGGTCGTTTCATTTTCGCGGGTAGTCTTTATCTAAATTGGAAAAAAACAGAATGGGTCTCTAAAATGTCCACGGCTTTAGGTAGCAACGGCAATCGCACGTTGAGTTCGGTTTACGAGCTGTTGTCAGAAACGCTATGTGTACGCGAAATCCTGGAGCCTACAATTCCATTGATATCGTTGCGATTCGAAAGTTACGCTTGTCGGCTAGTCGATCAATGTGAAAAGGGTGTAGTTACGTTTCCCCGTGGGACACGCGAGCGTTATGGGGATCCTTTTCGCGGTGAAGCGTGCTAATTACCGGCGTCCATTAGCTGCGTGATCGTTTCAGGCCCGCTGATAACGACACGCAGTTAATTAAAAACACGCTGGACAACTAGCATCGTTTTTAACTGTAACGAGTACTTGGTCATCGTATCGGTCTTAGACATTGATTTAAACTCAATAACTAATCTCTGACTCCTCGCCTATCCGACAGTTTACAATTCTCGACTGAAGTACGTTAGAAAATTATTTTTAATTAAAAACACGTTGGGCGTCTACTATCGTTTTTAACTATAACGAGCGTACCACTTACAAGGGGAGCGACAGGTGTGATAATCACCTTTGGAACGATACTAGGTACAAGTTCTGGTACATATACATACAGTGTTGCAGAACAGTAATTAGTTTTCGTAGAATAGGTCTTCCTTTTTGAGATACTCTGTTTTAGATAGAAAAATATCTTTGCAGTACAAATACACAAAATTATAATACTTGTAGACGCGACAAATATTTAGAATGTATTATCGTAGGTGAATTAAAAATGTAGTTTTAGACCTAAAATTTGTATTGTAAAGAAGTTGTATACACCCTCACACCGGATTCGAACTCGATGTACCTCGATGGGATATGACATTCTTTAAGTAAATGAATGACAAGATGCGTATGAAACTTTATTACGAAAATGTAGGCCTATTCTACGAGAACCAATTAAGGTTTTATAACACTATATGTCTATTACAACTTGTACCTAGTGCCGTTTCAAAAACGATTATCGCACCTTGGCGCTCCCCTTGTTAGCCATCGTACTGTCTTCGGAATATTCTAATATTCTCCACAAGTATCTCTAAAGACATGGATAACGTGTTGGAGCCTTTTCACTCGACGACAAATCCCCGTCTCCTCGTCCATCCGAAGCATTACATTCTCGGCCGGATACGTTAGAAAATTATTACGAAACAAAACGGTCCATTCGAGTCTCCGCTTATCTGAAAGCTCTCGCATCCCCGGCAACACTTCACACACCCTCCCCCTCTGCCACCCCCAAGCACATCGTATCGACCGTAGGGCGTTTCAGCCCGGAATATAAAAATTGCTCGATGGCATTACGACGTTCCCGTTTTACGTCACTCTTTACGGCCGGATGTCTCTCCTGGAGCGGAATTAATTATGCATGCCCCGCAGCGGTGGTAGATCGATGGAGCGAGAGAGAGAGAGAGAGAGAGAGAGAGAGAGAGAGAGAGAGAGAGGTATAACGCCCGATACGGCGGAGTTTCGTGGCATTTTAGCGGCGCGTAATAGTCCTCGGGTATTGGAAACTCGGCTCCGTCCATTCGGAGACGACACGGTTCTGAGCCGCGTGTGAATATGGTCGGTCGATTCGCGCCGCGAAGAGACGAGGAAGGGTTGTAGCTGAGGATGGACGGGGTAGCGTTTGCATACCGAGAAACGACGGAGACGTCGAAGTTGCGGACGACTCGAAACTAGCCAGCCCTCCTGGACGGACACTCGACGTGACCGGAGGTCCTTTGTTCGCTTGATTACCGAACACCCGGGGAAACTAGTCATTAGCTCGGCAAATAGAGAACTATCCAAGGAGGGTACCTTCGGGCGCAGTCGCGAACTTCGAAGAGAAGGGACCTGGCGACGCGAATATCCGCGAGGCGCGCTGTTCCCTCGTTAACTAATTGACGGTCGTTAATTCGCTAACCCACTACCACCCTTCGATGTCCGCCCGACGTCGTTCCTTCGACCCGGTTGTAACAGCGGGCG
Organism: Dufourea novaeangliae; assembly: GCF_001272555.1. NCBI lineage: Eukaryota > Metazoa > Arthropoda > Insecta > Hymenoptera > Halictidae > Dufourea > Dufourea novaeangliae. The sequence continues at coordinate 1,999,389 of NW_015373997.1, read as the reverse complement.
AAGCAAAACCGCGCGCGATCGCGGTTTTCATCCGATCGTTCGTCTTTCTTGTCATCGAAACCGTCGACGCGCAAACCAGGCGAAGCTGTTGATTCCTTTGAGCCGGAACGGAGACAGATCGGGGTGCACAGTATTTAAAGCAACAAGAAGACACGGTGATTGGACACAATTCCACGGGGCCAGCCGGGAATCTAAAAGCGTCGCGGAACACCGACGAAAGACTCGGGCAAACGCGAGCTGGCCCGCGAGGATGCTGATCCAGCGAATAAAAAAGAAGAACACGTGGTCCTCGAGGTGTGGGAAGGGGGTGAGAAACGGGTGCCACGGAACAGGTCAAACGACGCTTAGCGATACACCTCGTAGCCGCGTTAAACGGTCGACTCGGTGTCGGACACGCGCGAAAATAAATGGGGAAAAGGAGAAGGCGTCGAATTCAGCAAGATCGTTCGTCAGCCGCTTATATTTAGACCGTGACTCCGGTCCCACCCGTGTACCCTCCGCGTCAACTGACGACTCCCCCTACCCCAGCCACCCCCTTTTTTTTCGCTCATTTCGTTCTATCCGCCCCGTGATTCTCGAGCGTTTGTTATACTTCGCTTCCGCCTGGCGATCCATCTTCCTCCCATCGCGGGCTGAACCTATTTTCTCGATATTAATGTCGCTACGGGATCCCGATCACAGAGACGATCGTGATAGGGTGGGGAGGGGGGCACTGTGTACGGAAGGTTAATAAGCTCTCGAGGCGCAGAAAGTGTACCCGGTTTGATTGATAGAATGGCGGGTGCTTGCTTGAAAATGGGTACCGAGATGGATGGAGGAACAGAGATCAGGACGAAGTGCGCAAGTTTACCTATTGTACGCTAATAATACTCCCTTCGCATGTATTCTTTGTCTATCAGCCGTGTACGCTATTCGAAATTGCTGTCGCGATTTTTATTCGCTATACTTATAACAGACTGCGGATATTTATGCAAAATAACATTTTATAATGTTATTCATAAAGGCAGTAATGAGGGTAGGAATCTCTTGGTACCCTTAAGTATCTTTTTGGATGAAGAATGAAAAAGAGAATTTTTTGCATCTGATGAAAGGTTTGTTTGTTATTGTATATCACAGAGCCCTATAGGCTATAAATGCATAAAGTCTGCAGTCTATTTATATAACTAAACTGCGGATGTTTATGCATTTATAGCGGCTCGTGGCTTGCAAAACAAAGGTTCTAGAGAGATTTAGTAGTATCTACGTGTTATTGTCAATACATTAAAACCCCTAGTATTAGAAAAAAAATTCTGTGCAATTCTGTGTCTTACATTCCCAAAATTGTAACTTTGCGTAAACATCCGCAGTCTACTCATAAATGATTTAGTTTAATTATTACGTTCATTTCACCTAAATAATCACGTTCTGATCGTTTAGATTTAGGTCAAGAATATTATAATTATGATACAGCATAAAATTTGGAAATCTATAAAGGATCGAGTGACTATATAAAATACCTAGAAGTTCCGCAAAGCTGTACAATCTGTGTACCAGTTTAGAGATTCGAACGATATTACTGCAAGCTCGCACGAAAAATGTCGGGAATAATCACGAGGGAGCGAGCAACTTCCAATATTCTCACCAGTCTCTCTCCTGTTGCTCTCAACAAGGACCATCGCCACCCGAATTGGATTACAATCGAATATCGTTGCAACGTCTACGAGAAGTCTCTCCCCGAAAAATAGGAATTCGCTTGGTCACGCTCGATCGGGCCGAAATTAATAATTCACGGGTACGCGAAACTTTAATCCTTGACGGTTGTGTGTGTGTTGTCTGCTCGATGGCGCGGCGGACCGAATCAAATAACTGGTCACAATTTCGATTGACGGTGTAATCCGATTCCGCAGGGCGGAGATTATAAGTTAAAATTTTACAGACTGATTACGGCCGACGGAAGTCACGAAATTATTTAATGTCGATGCCTCGTGAAAAGGGTGCTCCATGATCGCACCAGCGATGGTGGAAGGGGGGGAGGGTGAGATGGGAGGATGACGATACGCCGACTATCAATGATATTGATTTCGTTGAAAAGCGTGTGTGTACGAGGCCGGCACACGATTCGAATCGTGGGAAAGCAGCTTAATTGGTACGATTATCTGGCCAGTCAAAGAGATAACGACCAGCATTTCATGATGCACTTACGTAACGATTAAACCGCGTACATAGGCCACGGGGATACACGTTCGAGGCGCATCGTTAACGATGAAACTAATGCGGGACGGAGATTGGGCGGCACGGGCACGAATAGAATTCTCCCTCATCACGTTCCGAACGACCTGGCCTTCCTCGTGGTGGCTTCCTTCCATCTACGTGCGATATCTCGACTCTCTAATAAGGAAGTTGGCTGCTGGGTCCAGTCCGTTATCGATACATTGTGTTAAAGAGCAGGCACCCGTGATTGCCTTTAATCTGTATTACGTTATTAAATCGAATAAGCTGGGCCGCCACCGGTCCAGCCTTCTACCGGATTCCTCGCGGCTGGATCGGTAATTGATAACATTAAACGCTCTTCTTCCGCCTCGATGCGCGTAGAATAACGTCTTTTTGGATGATCGACGCGATCATCCAGAGCACCGTTACGGTACCTACCTACCCTTTTTCTCGCGTAGTTTGCAGCGGGTGTGGTAACCTGTTTAACGGCGCGAACAACGCTCCTCCTGCATAGGCAGTTGCTTCCAGGTGAAGCCGACGATATTACCAAGTGATTATTTGGGAATGTCAGAAAGAATACAGGAACCTATTAAACACTTGTGTTCACCGTTGTCAGCCATAGAATGTCAGTGGTTCAACCACCGTGTCTCCCAGAGAGGTTTGCTCCGAGGTTCGTTCGACAGGAAGGGCTCTTCGTCTCGTCGATGATCCTAATCGAAGGGCATACGTCTTTTTCCAACAACAATTGCCACACTCGAAAATAAACTAGCCCAGCTTGGGAACGTAGCCCACACCCTCGGCGCCGCACGCTCTCAGTCAGATATAGACTAATTTCGGTCGAGCGTCCCTCTCTGACGTCTCCTGGGAGTAATATGGGGGCTCGAACGGAAACGTTCGCCTGTCCAACGGCATTGAATTCCATCCATTTATTCGACCGGCCCGCAGAGACGTGGCCGCGAAACTTCTAATTTTCCCCATATGTCTGGCACGCATATTCTTCTCCGGTTCCATCGGGGGGACCAGCCCCTTAAATGGTCGCCGCGTTTTAAACGCTCGTAAATCCTCGACCACCTTCGAACGCGCGAAATTATCGGCTCGGGGAATCGCTGCGCGAATGGGTTGCGGATCTTGATACCGATACTTTTTGCGACCCCTCGATTGTCGGGGGTTCGCTGGATTCCCGAGACGGAATCTCGCGAGGGGCGAGGATCAACGTTAATCGGTATTTGCGAATCGTGATAACGGTGGGAGACGAGGGAGAGGAGACGACTAGCAGAATGTTGGGAAACACACGTCTGACGCTCGGATGACAAACGTAATCTTTTGCTGGGGGAGAATTCATTAATAACTTGTGGGCGGATTACAAAGGAAGATACAGAGATTCATATTTAACCGCTTGTTAATACGTCATTTATACAGGGTGTCTCATCCGATTTTGAGTAACAATAGCGAGAAAATCAAGGTGTCAAAATCGGGTGAGACACCCTGTATAAGGCGTATTTTTGTTAGGTCACGTCTCGATCGTCAATATTATTGTCTAGGTTAATTACGCGTAGTGTATGTTTTACAAACTAGACATTAATTACTATATGTACAAAGTTAACATATAAGTACATTTCTTTTTCTTTTTGATTTTTCTTATTGACTTCTGCTATACGACTGATTAATGTCCCGTTTACACGCTCAAATAATTTGCGCAAACTTTGCCTGTGTATTCGCATTTGCGCAAGCAAATCGTTCGGTCTAAACAGGACCAATTATTTACTGAAACTGACGTGTATATGCAAATTCGCGAGAGCAAATCGTTCCGTCTAAATACAAGCTTACATATTCAAATAATTTGCGCGAACTGACTGGTGCATTCGATTTCAATAAATTATATAGTTTGCACAAATTATTTGAACCTGTAAGCGGGCCTGAAATAGACTACAAAGACTCAGTTAATTTGCGGAAATTTGCATGCACGAGTCAGTTTGCGCAAATTATTTGAACGTATAGATGGGATTTCAAAGTAGTGACAATAAGAGGGCTTGTTTCGAAATATTGATTTTACTTGATCAAACTAAATGTCATTGTCAGTACAATGTACAGTTACCTTCTTAACAATTACGATTGTTTATTGAACGTTACACCACTACCATCGTAAACTCCATTAGGTAGAGTGTATACTAACTTTCCGTTTCGTGACCGTCAAAACATTCAACATGCTCATGGCGCGGCCTGTCATCGTCGTGTATTCCCATAGATCACTCGCACGTAGGAAAAGCTGGGGCACGGTCTGGCGTACTCGAAGGTACCATAAATATACGCGTGTACCATAACCGTGTGCCGTGGAGCTCGTGACTTAATCTGCAAGGGTATCTAGGCCGTGTACGCCCGTTGTTGCTGGATTTATGGGCCGATTCGGGTCTCGTACTTTTAGATCTTTATTCCCACCCCACCCGTCTTTCCCGTCCTCGCTTACGATATCACGGATACGTGTATCGTTGCGTAATATCCGCGATGCATCGATATACCGCGGGACGCATTTGCGTAATTGCGCCCGGCTGTTTCCCATTTTATCCGTCGATTTTTCGTGAACTCGACACTGCGGCACGCTCGCTAGCAGTTCCCGGCTAATGATTCGAAATAAATAAACAAGACCGAACACACTGCGGAGTAATCGCCGAGAGTGGACGTAATTTTAGGGATGCTCGCACACGCGTTGTACCTGGACAGCCTATCGACGTTGCTCTCGAGAGATTTTCAACGTTCTCCTCTCCCCTGGCTGGTGTGTCGGAAAAATTATTACGATTTTCGAGACGCGAAGGGTGAAAAAAAATCTGTTTTAGGCTGCCAGGGATATCCTTTTAGGGACACTGACAATATTCGGAATTGAGGGCAGTACATATGCTATATATTTAAATATACATAAATTTTTGGCTAAATAGACCGCTTTTTTTGGTCCTTCATTTGGTCTTCCTATATGGGGATTACAAAGTTCTATACAGCCAAACTTTTTCATCAATTTATCCAGCCGAAGGTAAAAGTTCATCGATGGTTTTTTAAACGGGACTACACATTTTTATCATTGTAGCAGAATTTCAGTTCAAGACCAATACAATGACCTTCATTACGAAAATTCTACAAAAGTATGGTAGTAGATTTAAGTAACTAGGGCAGAAGAATTGGTGTAAGAAAATATATGTTAACTGTGAAAATAATACTGAATATGATGTCTATCCACTTAATAAATGATTTTTCATGCTGAACAAGGTCACACGAAGGTCATTCTATCATAGGTCATTGGATTAAACTTGGCCTCAACTATTACTCCACGATGATAAAAACATTTAGTTCCACTGAAAAAAAAAACATCGATGACCTTCAAATATAAAAAAAATGTGACCTTGAGTAAACCTTGCTTATCACAATATTAATCCCATCCAACCAAATAATATTTTCCTCTCACATTTTCGTCTGTCTTTAAAAGCACGTGTGACAAATTAAAGATGCCCACGTTAGGTGAGACACTCTGTTCGCATAGAAAAATATCTGGCAAGAAACAACCACGTTTTCCATGACAAAAATGCCGTCAGTCTAAAGGTTAAACTCGAAAGCAACCCCCTGAACGGTTCACGCTTCCGCAACCGTGTCATGATAAGCAGGCAGTCGGGAAGTTTCGCCGTGGAAAGTACCCGGGTAGAGGTTTCTCGATACCGGGCGGAGCAATCGCAACTTTTTCGTAGCCCCGCGGAAACTTGGAAAGCCGCGATGAACGCCCGCGCAAAAAAGACGACCGCCGCCGCCTGCCGCGAAAACTGGCGAGATAAAAGAACGGTATAAACGGGGATACGCGGTTCTCTAAGCTCGCGATACCCACCCTCAGCGCTTTAGCCCCGAAAGTTCGTCACAGCGGCGAGTCACTAACGCGCGAGGAACCAGCCGCGGAAAAGGCGTACTCGAACACGATACTCCACTTCGGGAATTTCGACGGCGAGCCACCGGGATTTTCGCTTTAGAAACGACCGTGTATCGGGATCGCGGGAAAGATGAGGAGGGTGGAGGAGCCCCCTAAGCCGCGCGCGCCATCGGAATATGTCCGCGGTGGTATTGCTTTCGGTCGTTCCACGGTATCGAGTCGCGAAAATCCCTGTAAGGATTCTGTGGAGTCGTCGTCCTAAAATCGTTTCTCGGGTGGAAAAGCGTTTCGTATTCCTATGATTTGAATGAAAATCTCCCGACGGTCCGTGACAAATAGTCCTTTTTTTTGGTTGTCCCTGGGTGTCGAGAATGGATCGGATAGATTGCTTTTAACACCTTGAAGTATATATTTTTACGTACAACGGTTAAATATGTATTAATAACTCTGACACATCTGTATACAGTAGATCTGCGATGAGTGTTCGTGCGATCAATTATCGATCGTCCCACAAGAAAGATTCCGTCGAACCCGAAAAGGTTCGAATATCCTGGACGATATTCCCTGGAGTCGAATACTGACTTTATCCTCGTCATTTCTTCTTCCACCCTCCGACAGACGTGAAGCTGACCTATAAGCGAACCCCCGTCCCCCGATACGCTTTCTTTCTTAATTGGGCCACGTATTAATCCGCTCGAAGCTTCAGACCGCGACGATTTATTCGAGCGGCGCGCGAGGGACGCCCAGAGCTGAAGCAGACGAGAAAAGAAAAGGGAGATAAGCGGTCGACGGAGGAAACGGAAGCGCGGCGGGACGGCCAGGATTACGAGGACTTAACTAAACGGACAGCGTCGGACGAGAGGATATCTCTAGACGTTTTATCGCGTCGAGCGTTTGTGCTCGGTGCGACGCACACCCGATTGGATTATGTTATTCCGTCGTGACCCGCGGGGATTGTCTGAAAAATCAACCATCCCGGGGTACAAACGAAAGCTTTGATGCGCCCGACAATGGCCCTCGAAACGTTCGAACAATCGACAATCGACGGCCGGATCGTCTCTCTACATATAATTGTTAATTATTTAATAAAAGCCGCGGCGGCGGCGTATAATTAATGCCTGCGACACCTTGACATTTTATCCGTTTCCGGTGTACCCGCTGCGCCGACCACGGTTAATTAATAATAAGCGTTTAATTAAGCGAATGGATGAGCGCTTTTGCTGATTGCGCTCGTGACACGAGAACCCGGACCGTGTTGCGCGCACTCCCAATACAGGGTGGATAGGATCAACGTACCAGATAACGGAATCTATTTTCGATCTTCACCGTGGCGATTCGATCGACGTGACGAATCTGAATAATTAACGCGTCTAGTTCACCGGAATAGAATGTTGCAGAGCGGAAGACAAAATCGCGGGGCATTGATCTCACGAAACGTAATGCATAGTTGATGCCCTGGGAACAGAAAGTGCACCAGAATTAATATTTACGATGGATAGATCAGTTTTTAGGATGGTAACTATTCGGTGTACATAATGTTGTTACAGGATAGTCGTTGATATGTAATACAAAATTACTGTATTAAAGCTGGAATCGAGAAGATGTTATCAACATCCTACTGCAAAGTTATTGTAAAAAGGTTGAAATTGACAGGAATCCTTTGATGGGGGGAAAATTTTTTGATAACAATCAGACTTTAATTTTTAAAGTTCAGTAATTTTGTTAGTTTTGTCTTTAGATTATGTGTCCTAGGCCGGACGATAGCCACATTCGTGGAGAATAAAACGCAATATTGTCAATTTTCTTCAGGCAATTCGGACTGACACAATCAATGCGTCCGATGGGCAAGTTTCTCGCAACATGACCTGCGCGGCTGTTTATACCTCCTATAATTGTCAACAAAATGTCTGATAAAAAATGTTATCCTTTACATTAAACATGTATGGAGGTATACGTGAAACCAGTGGTTCCTAGGTTTGATAGTTTTCCTTGAATTAATTCTCAAAAATCACGTTAAAACCGGCCGTCTACATTAGAATAACCCCTTAAAGCGGCCACACCCGGTATACTCCGCGGTTCGCGTGAGCGCCCATTTGCGGCGCGTTTCCATACCGGCTCGCGTCCGCGCGTTCGACCAACGATCCCGACCAACCGGCCGTGTCACTGTCACAATGCAATCCACCGTTGAAACATACCGTTCAATTATTCCTAAACTAATATTTATCACCGGCCGTCGGCTGGACGCGCCCGTTTATTGTACCTTCGCGAACGAGGGCGCCGCTGCTGGTCTGCCCGGCCTGAAATATGAACGAGAAAACGTTACGTTACGACCCAGCGAGATTTTACGAGCCGCCGTAATTTCGCGGGACGGGTATTCGTAAGGGAATTATAAAACGTTTCCGCGTTCTCGAACGAGGCTCGGCTCGAAAGACGGACACCCGGTTGAAACACATCGATGGGGTCGGGTTCGAGGGTCGTTTTCTAGGGGGATGGCCTTTCTGGGTGTTTTGACGTCGCGCGTGTACCACCACTCGAGGGTAAATATCCCGTAGGATCGTATCGAGCGACAGAAACGCGCGCTAAGGGGTGCAGGGAATATTCGTCTTAATTTTCCAACCGTGGTCCGTAAATAAGGTCTCGTCGACTTCGCCGGGCTTCTATCGTCACTTTCTCGCGCTCGCCCGCCTGGGATGGAGGCGCGTCTAACTGAATTATGGGAATTAGCGAGCCCGGTGATTTGGCAGGGGCTGGCGAAGATTAATGAAAGGATCCCGTAGTAGACGATTCGGATCGTTCGCCTCTTGTCAACAAGTTGCTCTCACTTTACCGATGCTTTTCGTTTTCCCCATCACTGCCAATTTCTCCGGTACCTTTACCGATGTTTTCGGTAACGTGAAATGGTTGTTCGATTAGGGTAATAGCGGATTCCGAGGATTTCGTTTCTTCCAGCTATTTGACACTTCCGAGATTATACTTCCCTTGTATTAGGTCGGAGAGGGATTCGTCGGTTTCGACGCATCGATCCACGGCGAACGATCCTAGGATCTCGTTTCTCGTCGGCGGTATCTGATCGACGATTTTTCTTAGCCTCCTTAAGGGTGTGGGCGCGACGATAAAGAAACACCAACTTGGGGGGATACGAGGTTTTACAAACGACGGCTGTCGTGCGTATTCTGCGTTCGTGCATCGTGTTCGCGATCCCCGGATCTCGCGATTAAGATCGAATTTCGAGTACTCCTACGAGGAGCGGTGGCGATAATTAATAAACAAACTCATAGATATACGATAGCGCGACGGGGGCGAGCAGTTCGCGTGAGATTTACGATGTGTGGGGAAGAGGGTGGTTCACCGCTCTTATCGGTGATTAGAAACGCGAAAGCTCGACTCGGAACGAGATGCCCCTTCGATCGTGTTCACCCGAACCACCCCTCTGTCGCTCTTACCCCCGCCGCCGCCCGTCTTTCCGTTCTATTTCCGTTCCGACGCGAAAGAGCGACGCCACTTAAGGGATGAAAAGGTTTTAACGGGAAAAGTAAGGAAAAGAGGGAAAGTGCCTGAATTCGCGGTAAAAGTCTAGTTGTATCGGACAAAAACAAGGGTGAGTTACGAGCGGAGGGTGCGTCGTCTCGTCGGTTACCGTTCTCCTCGTCCTCTGTGTACCCCCTTACGAACAGTGGATAATTCGAGCGATACATTTGAATTTCCCGCCATTACCCCTTCCTTAGTCGCCTCCTTTTATCCTTGGCCCTTCGTCCCTGATGATTCCCCCTGCAACCCCCTCTGTTGGCCAACAGGAATTTCCATTAGCTAATTACCAACTCGACGGATAGGCGGCTCGATGGTTTTTGCCTCTTTTAACCCTCTCGACAGCCCCCCCCCCCTCGGGGGATTAGATTCTTCCGTGACGACCAATAAGAAACAGGAATTCCAAGGTCTAGGCAATTAAAGCTCAATTACCGGTCTCGTTCGAACCACGGAAATTCGGACGATTTTGCAGTTTTGCAGTTGTTCCAACGATCTGCTCGCGACACGTTAAGAAAGTTAATACAATTTCGGGTCACCTTTTCGCGCACAAGCTCGTTTCGTGACCGCCACAGCCCATCGGGCATTCAATTTTCACCGTGTTCCTACGATTATCGCCGCACGAAATCCAACCGAAGGGCAGCTTTTATCATTTACACCGTAATTAACGCCCCCGTGCAACAATTAGTCGCGAGCGAGCACGGGCAATCGCGTGGAATAAATTAAACCGCGGCCCCGGAAAGCCCGCGGTGCCTCATATAATTTATCGTCGAATTCTTCGTGACGATTTCCATCGCAGCCACGCTCTAATTGGTCGTCCTTACGTTTTCTGTTTCAGGTAAGCGAAACAACCAGTGTACAGTTTCCATGATCGATATTCTTCGGGTCAACGGGTAACACCCACGAACACTTTGGGTAACTATACACTAAATCATCGATGAGTGTTCGAAGGCTCCTCGGCATTGAACATGAAATATTTCATAAGCCAATGGCCTTATGCCGCTGAAACAAATATAATTAGCCTCAGAATTCCACGTCCTATCACAGCGCTAAACCTTCGAACACTCATCGATGGTTTACTTTATATTTGATTTTGAGACTAACCGTCCCGAAAGAATGACTTCTACTAAACATTGGAAACATGACATCGTAACGGTTGGTGTGTGTAGTTGTGGCACGAGGAACGGTTAGCACAGTATTTCGGTAACAGTCGCGATCGGTCGTCTAGATGCGGGCAGGGAGGAAGCGAAAATAAAACGGAAAGAAGAATCGGTGGCGGCAAGGGGCTAAGTGGGTAATGTAATGGGTCTCGGTTAACGCGAAAGCGTCCGGAAACGGCGAAGGGAAGGGCGCCGGCGATGGAATTTTCGCTATTTCCTATGGATTGTCTCAGGGACGTATATCTCGAAGGGTGTGCTGTGTCGCTGGAATGGCCGGGACAAACCCACCGGTTTCCAGTAATCTTATTTGCAATATATTTCTCGACCGGGGGATAAAAAACACTGCTCCTTAATTCGTGCAACGGGGGGTGAACGGGGTCAAGCTAGTCGCGGGGGGAATTCCAGTGAAAAATTGATGATCCTTTTAGCGGTACCCGTCGGTGACGTTCGTCGCAATCGTGTATATTTCACAGTCGAGATCATTTTTTCTTATTTGAAACAAATTTACCAAGTACGTTTACTTTTTCTTTCATTCGAGCATCATTCCAAAATTGTAATTAAATATTCACTAGGAAATTCCCCAACAAAACATTATACTCTACTGATCGATTCTTCTTAATATTTATAAATATATTCCAATTAAATATACCTGAAAAATAAAAAAATAATACTTCTGCTCTTAATAATTTTGTACCCGAAGAGTTTAAACTTCTCGTTAGATGTTTCGATCGAACACGGTTTGAAACAGTTTGTTCACGGAGCTTTTACTAGTTGTACGCGCTCTGTTCATATTCCGTCCGATCGACGTGCGCTCGATAAATTATTTTTTTTTCCTCACGTTTACGACTCGCAGCCGGCGTGCAGTCAGACCCACCCCTTGTATCGCGACGCCTCCTTGAAGTCGCGTATTTCACGCGTTCGCCGATCGTCGTCGACGCGCGCAATGCCCTCTTCCACTCTCCAATAACTCGACGGCGAACGTTTAGGCCCGGCTGACTTATGGCGGAAAGTTCCTCGGCCACCGGCAATACGAGCCGCGGAAAACAAAGTTTTTGGGGACTCACTGAAGCCCCCGAGCTCGCGAAGCCAGAGTACCGTTTATACCTACTTCCCTTCTCGCCCCAGTTTACGGTGGTTTAATTATCGGCTGTAAATCAGGGGAATCGTGGGGGGGTGGGAACAGCTGAAGGGCGAGGGGATGCGACCGGCCGATAAATCTCCGCGACTACTTTGCACCGAAATAACCGAGAGTGGCTGCAGAAACCCGGTGAAACCTCTTCGAGAATTGACTCGTATCGCTGTCTTCTTAATTAATTTTTGTTAATTTCCCGAAGCGATTGAATTCATCAGGGCGGAGGGTGGGGGTTGAATAACTTCGTGCGAAGAACGGACTGATGGATTCCGAGACTAGATTAACACAGACGATCCGTGTGAATCTTTGAAAATTCGCGTTAACCAGCCAACTGCATTTGTCCACTAAGTAGACGCAAACTTTGTCACTTTATCTGTCGCAATATCTAGAATTTCTCTCGACGATCGGGAGTTGGAAACTTCTTTAAATGACAGCCAAACATTAGAAAAGGACAAGATCCTAAATGATGCAGTGAGCGACGAATATATGTATGTATATTCAATTCAAATGGTGCAACATTTCATGAAGTTTTTTGTGCACTTCTGTAGCATCCAATATACCTACCTCGGAAAGCGATCCGTAGCTACTCTCGTATGGTTCCCGCCAAGTGTCTTACAAGTGTCTCTCGGCAGCGAACCAATCGACGTCGGTGTGTTTAAAGAAGAAACAGGATTTCCGAGGGCTCGTCTCGTCGGAAGCTTTGCGTTCATTGAAAAAAGCTCATTTCTCACGAGGGTCCTTCATCAGGACGAAGGCGGCCATCGAATGGTCAGGCATCCGAGTGTCTCGTCGAGGGACCGTTTTCCTTGAGCCGACCTCGGAAGGGATTTTGGGGGGCCCTCCGAGCACGTCGGTGGCCGCGTAACGAAGGGCCAGGAGGGCGGGATAGGGATCCTCGAGATTCCAGGCTGTAAGACAAGGGAAAAGATTTCCTTCCGTTCGTCTTCGAATCGATTCCACGACTGCTCTCCAGGTCTGGACGACTTCGCGCAGCGAAATTCGATCGTCATCGAGAAAGGCTTTCCTCGAGGACTCTTCGGTAGACGGACAGGAGGGGAACCTGTGTGCTAACGAAGCCACTCCCTCGTCTCTTCAGTGACTCTTGTTTCACTCCACTTTCCACTGGAAACTCCTCGTGATGGAAATTACTTCCGCGCGTGGTTCTCATGAATGTCCATTTTTTTCCTCCGCGGGATCGAAGGGGATCGGTCAAGTGCCACGTTTCGCTTCTGAGGAACTCCTCATGGAATCCGACCCCAGACTGTCGACCCGGTTTCTTAACCTGTTAGCGTTACGAGATCACAAATATTACAAAAAAAAAAAAAATACGGTTTCGACACTTTTCACGAACTGCGAGATCGCTTCCTATTTAAAGAAAATCCTGAAGTCCAGGAATCTCGATGGATTCCGGCCAGAGGTTGAAACGTTCTCGGCTACGATCTCCCGGAGATAAGCCTAAAGACAATAGGGTGCCAGTAGGAAATGACAGCGCACGGTAACTCCAGGAGATCCAAGGCAGATTAAGGGTCGTGAAATCTTTCCCTGTTTCGTAACCCCGCCCGTCTACCCCCTCGTCCACCGCGCTATTTTATAAACTTGCCGAATCCCTCCTCGCGAAAGTACCTCCTTGAGTTCTTGCTCGACACACTCGCCTAGCCACGTGGATACGGGGAGAGATAAAAAAGAAAGCCGGAAGAAGAGACTTCTTCCCCTTCACCACGGCAAAGTAAATCCCTTCGAAACAGTCGCGGGCACGATGCTGATTCCGATGGAAAAGAAAAGAGCACTTTTCTTTCTCTTTTTCCCTCTCGACCGCCGCTACTTATCGCGGAAACGCTGAATCGTTGTTAAATTACGCCGCGATATTCCCCTCGAAAAATTCCACGTACGATGTATACTAATGTCGCAACCGATTGAAACGCTTCTCGGCTCTTTTGCTCCCTCTCGATCGCGGGACCGGACAGCCTTACAGAGTCGCGTAAATTCCAACCCGCCTGAGCAACGATAACTTACCCCTAGGGTGTAACTATTGTTAATCACTAACTGCAGTGAAAACGACGCGTTAATCCGCGAAGCAAAGCCGATATCTCGAATCTATGCAAATACAATTACCCTCCTTTTTGGCATCGGGCTTCGGTAGCGCAGCCCTTGGCACCGAGATCGGTCGGTCCTTATCAGCTCGTTCCTCAGAGTATCCTGCAAACGAGGCGGGATCATCCCGGGGACTATGTTAATGCAATGGGGAGAGAGAGCCTTATCCCGCGGGATTAGCCGGGTTCGCGGCCCGTACTCTCTCCTCCCTTTTTTTTTTTGTTTCCCCGTTCTTTTTTTCATTCTTCTTTGTTTTTTTTCCCTTTCGCCGGAGCACGATGAACGAGGATCGATCGGCGACCGTCTGAGACCGCCCCGAATAATTTTCCGACGGTTCACTGCGACCACGAAGAGAGATGGAAGCTGTGGTGCCGCCCGTGCTTTATACTTTCAGAAATTGTTCCCTCGCGAACTTCTGTAATTGCATGTAGATTACCATCGAAATTCTAATTAACCGCTTTGCACCCGACGACGGGCTCGCGAGGAGACGCCGGGTTAACTGATATTTTAGGTTTAGGGATACCTACAGATTAAGTGAAATACGAATCTTTTTACCTTCACCTTCTGTGGATCCTCGTTTTCAAGGAGAACTGCAAAAGGAATTCTCCTAGGTTTATCAGTGAAAGGGCTCGAATTTACGGGAATTGCGAATCTCGATTCTTGAAGGACAGATTGCAAATGAAATGCAGATGAAAATAATCTTAACTCCTCTGTGTGTAAATGTTTGTCTTTCCATAAGAATCACATTCACCGTACGCAAGTTGCAACATACACATACAGTAAATCCTCGATAAATGTCCAAAGGTTTCTCGACACTGACACAGAGAGATCCCCAGATATAACACTGCCTTTAATGAGGTTTAGCACTGTGATAGACCTTAAAATTCTGAAGTCGATGATATTTGTTTCAGCCGCGTATAGTGAAATATTTAATGTTCAGTGCCGAGGAGCCTTCATCGAGGATTTACTGTACATAAGATGCAAGTATACGCATACGTGTTTTAATTCGCCAGGTCCACAATCTCTTCAGTCACTTTTTAATCAATATCTCCACATAGACGTGTGTACAATATACCTTTTAGACCCGATGTATCTTCAGTCTCCCCGCGTCCGCTAGTCTCGCTTCATCCGAGCAAAAGTTCTCTCTGCTACCCTCTGTCCCCCTAGTCGAATCGAACCAGCACGCGGAATAATTACTCACGCACCGTTAGCCCTCCAGTAGGGACAAGGTCCGCGGTGAAAAGCCGCACCGAGCCGATCCGGAACGCTCCATGGTTCGAGGGGGGAGTCCTACGGGTGTGTAAAACGGCCGCTAAAAACTCTTGCGTCGGGGGTTTCCGCGAACGCAGGATGTTTTCGCAAAGCCGCAGAGCACCACGCGCCAAAAATAATCGCCGCGACTTTGCCCGCGGACAGCGGCGAAGGGAACGAAGTTTCGCTCGTAAAAACAATGTTACACTTGCCGGTCACTCCCCTTACCTCTGACTCGTTTTCATCAGGATATACAGTAAATAATGGATAAGTTTTCAAAGACTCCTCGGCAGTGAACATTAAATATTTCATAAACTGATGGTCATATGCGGCTGAAACAAACATCACTGGCTTTAGAGTTCTAAACTCTATCACGGTGCTGAACCTCATTAAAAAGTCAACCTTACACCTGGGGACCTCTCCTTGTCACTATCAGGAGCCTTCGAACACTCGTCGAGGATTCACTGTACTCTGACTGAAGATAACTGGGGACCACAGGGGAAAGTACATCGGAGGCAGTGAGTTCTCGATATCGCTCCATCATCCAACGAGCCGCGAGATTCCAATCGACAGAGTTGTTTATGATAGTTTTCGCTAGGATAGCTCGCCCACGAAACGCTGAAGAGATAGAATCGTTGGAATTGCATTCTCGTTGTGGCCATTTCACTCGAACGAATTACTCGAGGTTTCTCCGAATGCGGATGATCGTCTATTCGAGATCAACCATCGGGTCCTTTATCGGGTGGATATTTCAATTTTCTCGTTCGAACAGTCGTAGGCGGTGGAATCAACCCCCATTTGGGTCACTCGGATTGTCAGTCCACGAGTTGGGGGCGTAGCTCGACACCACCAGTCGCGAGTATATTTAGTCCCGTAAACAAGGAGAGTCTAAGATTTCAAAATGGCGGAGTTCCGTCCCAATGAAAAGGTTGGAACCAGTGGAAGACGGTTGAAAATAACGATAGGCAACCACCGGGCGGTTGCCCCGATGGCGCTCGCGGGAAGATTTTTACGACGGCCAAATGTATTCGGGCAGCCTGTCTGCTATCCAGACGTTAACGGGTGCCAGACGAGGCTGGAACTTCTGTTTTCGTTTCGGTATAGTGGCCGTACCCGGGTGAAACCCTTTAAGGATCGTCGCCACCGGTGAGAATGGTTACGAGTTGAACGTAAATATTTACAAACATTCGCTGTGCTCGGTCTTCACCCTTCGAACCACCGGGCACACGTTTATTTCCATAATTCGATATACGTTAGTTGCGCCACGGACAAATGTGTTCTTGGGGGTGAAATGAGGCGCGTCGAGGCGAACCACGCCATCGAATAGACGACCCAAGGATCCTGAAGGGTTGCCAGCTGAATTATGCACCCTGCATATCTTGAAGTGTCGCGTAGTGGTTTGCTAATATACGACATTACATCCGTTTTTACGGCGTCCACGATCGGGGAACGTCGAATCGTGTTAAACGCCCCTCCGATAGGTGATTATGCTCGACGAACCCCCGTGAGATTTAACGATTCGGCTGATCGGCCCCGTCTATCAGCGGCAACGAAAGAATTTATCGTTAATGAGGGAGGAGAGTATACAGTTTAGCGGTAAGGGTTGGCCGAGGGGTATTATAACCGTGCCACCATCCGGGGGCGACACGATCATCCCCATTTTTCCGCGTTAATTCCTCGCGAATTCTCCCTTCGATTCACGAACGTCGCACGGCCAATTAACGATGTGGAAAATTAAATTATTAATACGCGATTTAGGGGAGCTACTCGCTGGGGTGAGTTTCGACTTATCGTCCCTCTACGTTTCAAGTTTCGTACGTCCGCGGGAAAAATCGCGAAACCTTCACACTCCTTAATATGATGTTCGTATAAAATTGTATCGATAAAACCATTGAAATTCGTGTTCCCCAGAATCGTGATTTTTGAGTTACGTCGTCATTGCAGCAAACGAGCGATATACCTAAACGCTGTACATTTATTCTCCCACTTCCGTTTCCGACACCAAGAATCATAAAAAACGCCTTATAACACCGAAGTGTCGACAGCTTTCACGCGACGCAGCCGAAAACCGCCAGGTACCGAACGCGCGACTATTCGCGTAGCGCACCACCACCGCAGTCGATTAAAAGCCCAGGTGGGCGTGTGCCGGTTTCGTACGAAGATCTCGCTTCCAATTTCGGTCTGCCACATTTTAATCACCGTCGATAACTCTTCCGAATATGTCGAACGGGATGATACCTATGGTCGTCCGTTTTACTCTCTGTCGTTTCCCTTCTCCGTTCCCCTCGCAGGTCCCCCCTCGTTCCGATCGTCGGGGTTTCCTCGAGCCGCAACGCAATCCCGCGGAAGGAAGCAATTCGGCATCGAGTCGCCTCGATTGGGGGGTTGGTTGGCCGGCGGCCCTTCAATATCTCGGTCGGCCATTGTGTCGGCCGCAGAACCGATGAATTGTTAATTTTTCCACGGCGCCGTACAAAGTGGGGCAGTGTGTACCCCGTTCCCGACGGTCCCGCGTCGATATTCCACCCTGTATATATTATTCCCCGTCGTCCGTTAGTCCGCATACACCTACCCCATACGTCTCTGCATTCTCGAGGCGTGCTGGGGAACGCGGAGTCGATCGATGGCGTCCGGCGGCCGCGATGCTCGATGAAAGGTCTAATTTCCATACGCGCAAGGCGCAGCACCGTGAATTCGTATCCCGTCGAACTCCCTTGCAGGACGTACAAACACATACAGACACACGTACATACACAAGCAGGTCTGTTTCTTCCGTGTGCGTACGGCTACTGGCGGATATATTACTTGGCCACCAGCGGCTTTTAATTGACAGCACCTCCGACGTCCGTCGGGGGCACAGGCGTGTTCCACCAACGGGTATTTCGCAAACTGGCCCGTCTGATTCTTTATTCAGACAACGGATCAGCCGTGTTTTCTTTTTTTTTGCTTTTCTCTCTCGACTTGTTGCCGTGGATATAAACGGTTATCCCGGCGAGCCGCGACCATTCTTTCTCGTTAGTCGACGGTGAACGGGGTGAATCGGTCTTGACGAACATCGTACGTTCCGCCGCAACGGAAATAGATGCGAGAAATTCGTGGAGCGGAGAGACGTGTGAATGCTGGGCAACGGCGATCAGGTGAATATACGTTTCAGCTTGTGAACACTTCTCGACGAATAGTTGCAGTGTCGTGAAATCGTTGTTATTTCTTTTGAATAAATAAGCATGCGGCGACAATAGGGATAATAGGGCGAAGCGAACGAGTTTTGTAGACACTGTGTGTTGGGACAAACCTTACTCGAAGAACGACAGACGATTTCGAAGTCGAGACATGTGATCTTGACGATAGTAGGGTAAAGTAGCCTAATATGAGACCTGAGCCTATCTCCATTACGGAGAGGTCTTGAACGTCGCAAACAATTTCAAAAAATACACTACAAGGAAACGCGTAGAAAGCGATAGTTCAACCGATGAGTGTGAAGAAGAGATTGTTCTGAACAATGAAAGTGATGAGTAAGAAAATTGATGATACAGAATACTTGTATTGTACGGGAGTTTATTCTTCAGATATACAAGGTGAACAGTGGGTTCATTGTATCAAATGTTACCGATGAGCCCATGAAGACTGCGGTGCAGACGCAATTAATTTTATACGCCCAATGTGTGACCAAAGATAGAAAAAATAAGTATTGACAAGATAAAACCTGGGTCTCATATTAGGCGACCGGTTTTTGAATTCATGTTTCCGCATACTTTTCATTTTTATTTTATTATGATGGAACTGTATCTGTTTTATTATAATTACTAATATGTTGTAAAAGTGTCTCAGCTGATCGTTAACAGTACAACCTACAATAATTTTCAATCTCACTGCATTCCCGTGTTAAGTGTTCAAGCTTTCCAAATTCATCCCCACATGAATCACATCGTCACCCCTCTTTGTCTTTCCAATACCTATTCCAGTCTCCTAAATTGCTGCATCTCATCACATGTAACAATTACACAGAAAGAGAAAGAGGGGCCCGCATAAATATCCATTACTCCATTTTATAAATCGTTATCGCGGCAAGCCCATAAAAATCCGGAAGATTTCCTATCGCTTTATTCACCGTCCGATCATCAATCCACAACCGCTCTATCGCGGTCGCTTCTTCATCCAGCCAATTTCACACAACCCCGGCCGCCCCCGGGATCGTTTACACGCGCGCGCGCGCGTGTTCCGCCGCGGGCGTTATCGCAGTTTTACGCGGGTCGTTAGCCGATATTACGAGAAATCAGCGACCACCGGCGTCCTCGTAAATATCCCAGGCATGCTCGTTTCTCCACGGGCTGGAGGACCGAAATTCGACGATGAAGTCGCACCATCGCTGTTGGGAAGTGCATCGTTCCTCGGTGCTCCGGGTAGATCGCGCATAAATCTTCCCGTTGCACACGGGACGCAACCAGCATCGCTGGGACACAATTGCTAGGTACACGATACCCTCTCGACGTGCCCCTCGTGGATTCCGTTTCCGCGCGGTGTACTAACTGCGTTTCACGCGGTTGGACCGGAAATTGGTGAAAGTCGAACGATACTCCGTCGAATTGATTCCTACGATTTTCGCCTGTTGGTTTTATCGTCTCGACGGGGATCCGTAACGGGAGGGAATAGGTCGTTGACGCGGGAAGAAAAGCTCGGACACGTTTCATGTCGCCGCCTAAAGAGCACTTCGCCCGATCCGCTAACAATGATAGGCTTTCTACTGATAATGATCCGGGGGTAGTTGATAACCGACGTCTTTTGTTACGTGGAAACGGTATCGACGATGCAGATGTCGCCTTTTGTTTCTTCTCGGTACACCAGACCTGTCTTCCGTTCGAGGGAGCACTGAGATATCTAGGCTAATCGGTGGTTCGATTCACACGGGACAGATAGTAAGAGTATCTTTAGACTGACTCTTCGTTATCCATAAAGAAACGTCTGTCGGTCCGTCGCGAGAGTTCAGAAGCAAGAAACATGTGGTTCGTACCATCCAAGAATTTAATTATCCACATCCCCGAACGTCGACGAATTTAAACGCCTTCTATCTTCCTCCGGACGACAGCGTGGAAAGACAGAAGGAAGAGTGTTCCGATGCAACCGTGAAGATTAAATCGACTTTCTTTCAACGAGCTCGTAAAACATCAGCGAAATTACGGGACGAACACGATCCCGGGAACTTTCAGCCGTTCCTTACTCCTGGGCCCTGATAACTTCATACCTGTCGCGCGCGTATTTGTATAATATCGTGGCGCCGGGCGGTACCCAAGTTAAATTGAAAGCTGGCTGGAGCCGAAGACAGACGGATACGACTCTAATTACCCGTGTTATTTTTCCGAAGAAGTTGATGTTGATCGAGAGGAACATCTCCATTCCCCTCCCTCCTCCTCTTGGGAACGTTCGTGCGAGCGACGAAAAGAGAGCAAAACCCTCCGGCGCAGTTAGCGGAGTAGTCGTCCCGCGGGAGCGCGCGTTAGTCCGGGCCGAGGGTAGGAGACGTGCGAGAGATTTGTGTATTTTGACGAGTTTCGGCCTCTCGCTCGGGAACCGGATGTCTCCACTCGGAAGGCTCGAGGCACGACCAGCTGTCTCTCCGCTCTTCTCGGCCTCCCCTTCCGTGTGCTCTCGTCTCTTGATCCTCCTGTCCAGAACGACGCACCGTCGTTATAAATGCAAATAACCGCGCGTACTTTTTTTTTTCCGCCTCGCGGCTCCTTCCCTCCGACGGGAGGAACGCTCTCGAGAGTCGCTGGCTAATTAGTAAGAGAGATTACGGGGAAATTTGTTTAGACGCTGCATCCTTCCTTCCCCCCCTCGAGCTTTGGGGCAAAGTTTTACGCTGAAAAATCGACAGGTAGTTTTACGACCCCTTTCTATTACAGATATGGCCTCTTGTGAACGATTTACGTACGACGGTTGCTTTCTATTTAGTGAGTCTATTTTACTGTACGAACTTGATCTATTTTTCATTGTCACGCCGAGGTGATAATGAACCACGAATTAGATCGATCAGAATCTTGGAATTCGAATGGGCTAATTCATTTGACACGGTGCCACATCCGGCAGTTTAACCTCTGACGAGGTATAGGAGTGGACGTAACATCCTATTTATTTTTGCGTCCCACTTTTGAGGGGTGTTGGCGCACCGTTACCATTTCAGTGCTATTACCCAACGTTTTCATAACGTAGAGTCACCATTCCCATAACGCAGGTGTCACTAAAAACACAAGCTTTTTAAGTTGTCACCAAGTCCCGTAACGCGACAAGTCTAGTGGTGTACCTCGTCGGTGATTTAACTTCTTAGCGTCGAATCAAAACGCGATCTACCTTATTTCAAGAACTTGATCTATCCTTCATCGTCACAGAAATGTCTAAATGGAAACTAAATGGGCCAGAATTCGTAGAATTCAAATGGGTCGTATTCATTGGCCTCGTCCGACAGTTTAACTTCTTAGCGCCAGCTCGAACAAATTACGCATACACACGCGAGCGACGTGCGCGGGTCAGCGTGTGGAACTATACGTACAAAAGACGAGAAGCAAAAGTTTCGATAGCATTTGCAAATCAGATTTCCACCTCCCCGAGCAAAGCCTCTAACTACTGCACCTGGAGAGCGACGCGTCGCGACTCTCCCTGGCCTCGGTGTATCGGGAATAGGATTCGTATCAGGTGGCGAGGGAATGGGCAAGTCACAAAGCACGGTAAATATTTGTCACGCTGGTTTTTCAGGTATTCGTGAACCGCGGTTTCCGATCCTCGAGAAAACCGTCCACCGAACCGAACGATGGGGGCGCGTGCGCGAGTCGAGCGCTCGCCACCGTGCCGTGGCACACGGCGTGGCGGCGCGACGCCAGGCGTCGTCAGTAGCGCGGCGTGCGCCGTCACACTCGCACGTTCCCTCTTCCCGAAGCCGCGCACTCCTATGTAACGCGTGCGTTCCGCGCACGTTCTCCCGACGAATTCATCGCGTCCAAAGTAACTATTTTTTTTTTCTATTTTTTTTTTTTTTAATAAATCACCACCACTTTAAACAACACGTAACCGAAAGTTGACGGGAAACGACCAAAGAGACACACTTTGCTAACTCGTTGGAAGTGAAAGGTGTGTACCGATCGTCGACGAGTAAAACGGGCAGGAAGATTTCCGAACGAACACAGAGGGTTTTCTCGTACGGTTCGGAAACGTGTGACCGGTAAACGCCGGCCAAGCCGCCTTGGAAAATTAACCGGAGAGCGACAAAAACTGCGCTCGTTCACGGCCGAGAGAGGGACAAACAGAGGACGATAAACGTCGCGCGGCCACCGTTTCGAGAAGAGAGAAATTTCTGCCGGGAGGGGGCGGGGGTTTCCGTGCGCCGCGGTATTCAATACGCGGGACGTGCGTCCGAGGTTATCGC
This sequence comes from Dufourea novaeangliae, assembly GCF_001272555.1. Taxonomy (NCBI): domain Eukaryota; kingdom Metazoa; phylum Arthropoda; class Insecta; order Hymenoptera; family Halictidae; genus Dufourea; species Dufourea novaeangliae. The sequence continues at coordinate 1,976,728 of NW_015373997.1, read as the reverse complement.
GCCGGAATAAATCGCGATAAATCGCCGTTTCGTGCGAGCCCACCGACCGGCGGGGGGCACGTTTATACGGCCTCCTCGCACGTGTCGTGTCCCAACGACGAATCCCCAACCCTACTCGTTTTAATCGTTTTACACTATTACGAGTTTATTACCGCATTAGTCGCGCGCGGGGTTCGACCGACTCGCTTTGGGCCTCCCCTCTTTTCGTTTACCCGAACACCTCGAAACATCGTCCCGATGCTCCATACGGAGAGGTTCGCGAGACTGGAACCCTACGAATCACTGGACTCAGTGTTTCGTCGTTGAGCACCGTGGACGTTTACTTCCTGTTGTTTCGTGTGATTTAAACGATGCTCCCGTGTACTCGTTTCACTCGTGACGTTACGCGACTCGATGGTTCGTTACGTTGACCGTGATCGATGTTCCACGTCGAAAATTCCACGTCCACGAAGAGCCTGTGCGCGAAAGTGTTGTGAAAGTATAGTGAAGTTTATCGTGCCGAGGTACCAGCCGAGATCATCACCCAGGTCGCAGCGATATGGCGACTGGACAGCAGGAGGGCAAGGAATCTCCCAGGTATTTTCGATACTCCGTCCTCTGTTACTGTCTATTGTCGTTCATGGATGGACGCGATTTCAAATAGAGACGCGTGAAATCGAAACTTGGACTCCTTTACATCGACGGGTCAATTTAAATAAAACGGAGAAATACGTTTGCGTCGTGAACAGTAGAAATTCGCGTTAATTAAATTGATCCGTGGGTGGGAACAGTGTCAAATCGGTATTTAAAAATTTAATAAGTATTATTACTATATTTGCTGGTCTTCGTGGTCACAAAGTCGAAAGTACTAGTCTTCGTAAGACGAATGAAACGTGCTACTTTTCGTAACGCGCATCGATGAGCTCTCGTTCTCGGCGTCCTGTTGAAAATTAATTGGTAGAGGCGTATGAAATACAGGGGGCCAGGTGATTCCCGTACGCGTCTTTGAGTTGGTCAGCGCGGCGGGCAATTAGCGGGGAATCGAGCAATCCCCGTGGATTACGGGGACGTTTACACGGGCGCGGGCCAACGACCGATTCACTTTTTCTCGAAATTCGTCAGAATTAAATGACTGGGACCGATACCGCAATAATAATCGCGGCACGTAGGCAAACGTCACGATCCTCGAATGCGAGCGAAGCGTAGGTACCTATGTGCGTGCCTGCGTACGATTCGTGTGCAGTTTCAGCTTGCACACGTGTGCACGCAGCGAGGGCCGACGGGGGAAATTGCAAACGAAACTTGAAATGCGCGCTGAACCTCGTCTACTGGCCGACGTAATAACTGATTAAAAATACGCAAATTACTGCGCCTCGTTAATAGCGAATAACGCGAATCGTGGTGGTGCACGAGTGGACCGATCCGATCCGTGTACAAAATATGTAAAGTAAAAGCTTTATAGTTTGAATCGTATAACGATAAAAACAATCTGTGTCCAGATACTATTTCTGTATCCTCTTTCTATAAAAATATGTATTTGCATAAACATCCACTGTCTACTAATAACTCTTCCGTTAGTTCGTGACAAAGTACTTATAAGTGCAACACGAATAGTATGCAAGAAATGTAAGTAGATATATCTGGCTATATTAGATATTATTTTGTATATCATACATACATATTTAGTTCTCTTCGCCGGGTCCCGATTATCCACTAGACCTCGGTTTATCTCGGGCAGCTAATCTTCCGATTAAGCTGGTTAATCGAGGTCCTGGTATATTTCTTTATCGTCTTAACGGAGACACTGATAACATATTTGATTCTATAGATTTAATACTGACAGTATTTGCTTAGAAGAAGTAGAATCTGAGTACAGATTCTTCCTACTTCAATTAGGATCGATTTCTTCGATAAAGTTTAATCACACTTCTATAGAAACTTTCCTAATCTGTCTGTCCGTTCAGGAAGTTACTTTGTGAAACAACATCTGCCACATATGTATACATAAACAGGCTAATTGCGTTAGCTACAAGGATTTATATTGTCCGCGCGCCAGTGTGGCCAGAGCTGTCGTTTCCCCGCTACAGATAGACGAGAAAGGAATCCTTCGTGGTTCGTTCGCGCGCGCGTCCACCTTAATATTCTTCCTCCACAATAAATTTGTCAGGACAGACGGAATAAGTACGGGGCCAACGGTTACGAATGCCGGCGTCGTTCGTGTACGGTATACCGCGTGCAAATTCAAGTACCCTAAACATAGCCTCGAGATGTTAATTCGATTCGCGGAAGGACCGACTTGCAATATCTATCCACGGTTGCCAGCCAGGGGAGTTTACAGCGAAGGCGACGCGCGATCTCTCTGTCGCGATAAATTAAACGTGGATACTTAGGATTCTCTGTCGGATTACGAAACCACGGGAAGTGAAACTGAGAACGCAAGAGCGGACGATAAATTGCGACCGAATGGGGCCGGGGATTAAAAACGAGAAGCTTGTGTCTTTTGCGGGGGAGTATTGCGACGAAATACCTGGGATACACCGTTAAAAATCTGTTAGTACTGCGCGATATTGTGAACGTTCCCAGTTGGCGGACGGCTGGTGGTAGCCGGAATTTCTCCGTGGCCCGGGAATCAGCCGGAAACTATCTAAGCCGGCGTGGCTGTGGAATTTAATCTAAACACGACGAAGACGCGAGTAATCTCGGGCGTTCGTCGGATCGTGAAACACCGGCCGAACAAGTTTTCCTTTTCCATCGGTGGGCGATGGAGGGTGGACAGAGGACACACACGGGGGGGGGGCTGAGAATGGAGACCCACGATCTCCGTAATTTTTCCATCGACTGGGGTCGGAACTGCGTGACCCCCCGCCGATCCACCTTCGTGAGCGCGTCTCAACTTATTACGATTCACCGTCGTGCCCCCCTCAAACCCTCTGAAAGGAGACCTCCAATATTCCGGATATTGTACGAACCACGGCAACCGATTATTTTTTCTTTCTCCGCTTCCTCACGGTCCTCTTCGGTTTTTTTTTCTCCTCTCTGCCCTGCTGCTCGTCCGGTTATTACGAAACTCGCTTTCAACGGGGGTGCCTGGGCGGCACTACCTATACGTGCCACGGGAGAAAAATGTCGGATGTATGCCCGTAGGGCTTTGTCATTTTCGTCGTGGGCTGTCTCTCTTTCTCTCTCTCCTTCTGTCGCAGCTTTTCCGCGCTTTTCTGCTCGCCGCTTTCCCTCGGCGCCCCGCCAACGACGAAAACCACCTTCCCTTCTTCCCCGGTCGCCTGCACACGCCACCGGCAATGAAAATACACGATCCTTTATTTTTAACGCGCGATATATATTGGCAAGTCCTTTGTATGCCTCGCACCTAGACATCTGTCCGTCTTTCTCTCTCTCTGTCGTTCCTTCGGCGCCGACAGCATATCGATGAATTCGATTTCACGCTGCCACGATGACACCGGGGGCAACGGTCTGATTAAAGCTGATTAAGCTGCGAGGAAATTTGTAATACACACGGAATTCTGCGACATGTTCGATAATCTGTATAAAGACGACAGGTGACAAGTTTATTTAACTTTTTCTTCCCTAACGCTGGCTATAGCTGGCATCCGGAAATAATTAAGATCACTTTGCCTTTTAGTGGCCCGATAAAAAGACGATATTTAGGAATTTTTTTAAGAGAGCAAATAAGGTATTGTAAAAAAACTTCCTATAATAATATAATACCTATAATAACATACTAACATATGGTGAAATAAACATTTCTTTTATTTCTTGAATATATAATAAATAAAGGCCAGGAAGATTTTTACCATGCGTTCTTTGTTTTTCATAAAAACATTTCTAAATAGCACCTTTTTTCGGGCCGCTGAAGGGCAAAGGGAAAATATAATTAATAACACACATTGCTTTTAAATGAATTTTATTTTGTTTGTCTCTATGCAAAATGATATCCTCGATGCAATTATTGGGAACAGTGTCCATTTTCGCGTGCAATACCCCTGCGTAAATTTTCTGCATCGTCATACGACAACAAAATACATTTATATAACATGGTCCAAAAACATCTGAACTCTCATAAATTCCGACAGTCCCAGTTACGACCTATCCCTGCGAGACTGAATTTTTTTCCACGTTGGAAACTATCGCTCGATAGAACATCGCATCCGATGGTCAGAAGGAGACCACCACGGCGATCGTCTAACAGGTTCTCATTGTTCCACGTCGAAATCAATTCAACACGAAAGTTTCCGGGGACGCGTGTTCCACGAGCGAGGGCGAAGAAAGTTTTACGTGCCCCGCGAAGAGGGATGTGTAGGCGAAAGGGGATGGAGTTCACGAGTGGACCACAGAAAGGAGTACGTGACGCAGCGGTAGCGAGAGGATCCCCCCCCCCCACACCCCGGTAACGAGGAGAACGAACGATGAATTTCATTGGCGGGAAGCTCCGTGGGTACGTGGTGGTTTTTACGCGTGTTGTACACCGCGGACCAGGTCTGCGCTGCTTTGTACCCTTCCCCTTTATTTGTTTATCTCTGTCTGGCTGGTGGGCTCCGTCGCGAAGGCTTTTCTTGCGGTGTACGTCTTGTGTTTGTTCTGCTCGCGTCGCTGTCTTTCCCGGGATCTTCTTGGGCAACGTACGGATAAGTTTGCACAGCTCCCGATACATTCTTTTTCGCCCCCTTTTCTCCCGGAGGAGCCGTGCGCGGAACGGGCGAAAGGAAAATAATAAATCTAATATTAATCCCATATTCCCGGCCGACCCCGCCCCCTCGGCCCTTTGATGCTCGCCGGAGTTTCTTGCCAGAAGGAACGGCCTGAAATTTTCTGCGAACGGAGCTCTTTCTCTCTCAGGCCCTCTCCTACCCACGACACCCAAATAGGGATAGAAAACGCTGAATCTCATTTCGGTACGTCCTCCTTCGTTCTATCTCTTCTTTTTTTTTCTTTTCTTCCCTCCTTCCACGGTTTCTAAATTTCGCCGGACCGCAGCAGCCAGCGCAACCGTGGTGAATTTTTTCTCCCGTGTCTCCACCACCGGCGAGGGGGGAGAGATCCGTCGTCCGGTAACCGTCACATAATACGTATTTCGTCGAGTCTTTTACCGGCGGTTTGTGACTAACGAACGATTCTTCGCGGCAGAAAGGAAAGTGTCTCGTCAGCGTCATGCCTGAAAAGGACGAGGAAAAGCTTGTCGGAGGATTACCCCGCTGCGAAAATTGCGCTCCCTGGTTTGCCTGGCACGTGGCAAAAGGAGCCGAGACACCGGTGGTAATTTGTTTCCAGCCTCCTTTGCCTATTCCACCATTTTTTTTCTTTCACCATTCTAGTCGTCGTCGTTCCTTCGCACGTCCTCTGTCTCGTACCTATTTTCGAGTGCCGGCGAGCTAATGAAGCTCGTCCGAACGGACGCGACGAGAAAGAGCGAGAGAGGGAGTAAGAGAGCTTCATCGACGATTATTTTCTCGGCTCTCGCCCCGGCTGCTGCGTCTAATTTCGACATTTGTACGCCGGACTACGTCGAACTTTCGAACTTTACCCCTTACAAGCTTATAGGGGTTCATCCTCTCTCACATTATCCACTCCTTTACTTTCTTTATACGTTCTCGAAACTCCTATCCCACACGACGATATTCAATTATCGCAGTTTTTTAAAATGAATTCTAGGAAAAAGGGATCACGATGATTCCAAGTTCCTCGAACCTCTCCGCCGCAGATTTCCTCGGTTTTATGCCGCTGCAAATCGCCGGGAACGAGCACAAACGTCGGGAAAAGGAGGGAGAGAGAAAGCTCATATGGTTTAATTAATTACTTTTCATTTCCGTGATGGCGGTAGAAGTTTCCTTCGGAAACCTGCTGCTGGACTCTTGGCGATGGCGCGCGCACTCGACTCCATCGCTCGTCGTCTCTTTGGAAATTAGTTTGAATTTCGTCGCGGGGAGGGCCCGTAGTTAGTACAGTGGCGACTCGGCGGACTAAACTCGCGCATAATGACTGCAGATTGAAAAAGTTTCGTCGACGCTGGTTTGAGCGGTCCCGCTGGCTTGTGGGCGGGGGGAGAGACTTTTTTCTTCCGCGGGTGCGCCTCGTAGCAGTTTCAGACCTGCTTAAATGGAGGCTACCGCCGCGATTATCCTCCTTTCGTCGCATCCTACGCGGGGATATGATACGTTCAACATGACTGTATTCCGTCAGCCCGACGAATGAATGCTCCTCTCTAGGGGGGTTGCTCGAGAAGATTAGACGTGACGCGGAAACGCGTCGATTAATCGGATCAAGGTGCGTTCGCTAGTGTGTCGTTTACCTGAGAATCGTTACGTTTTAGTCAATATCTTCATAAAAAAGCCTCTGTGAACTTTTTCCCTAAGAAAAAAGTTGCTTCCAATCATCCCTTTCAAGGACTTACAACTATTTTGGGACACCCTGTACGTAGAAATGATGTTTCAACTGAATAATACGGCACACTCGTGCCAAGAAAATCGCCCAGTTATCGTTAAGAATATATTCAACCGTCACAGGAAGCAAGAACACGTTGGTCGTTCGTCGGACAATAATGGCATCTTGATTTCGATTCCCCGACACGAATTTCGAATTAGATCGTAACGAGCGACTGTAATTTCGCTGAATGGCTTCCCCGTTTCTTTCGAGAGATTTGCCACGCTCTGCGATCGCGAAAAGGTTTCTCCCCTTCGAGAACAGTCGCGCACCGAGTATGTATCGCGTGACCTCGATCATTTTCTCGCTCGCGCCCCAAGCCCAGAGCGTCATCTTTAATAACCAGAAGTGTGTGGGCAGTTCGATAAGTCGAGAAGCTCGTAAAAAAAAAAAACACGAGCAAGGCAAGCGGTTAATTACAGTCGCTTCTTTTGTCCAGCGTAGCGGTCTCGCGTACGTTACGGATTGAAGGCCTACGGGGTGGATAACGGGCGGCCAATGAGAAAGGGGCGGCCAGAAGCTAGGTAGACGCCGATGAAAAAGCCAGAGAAAGGTGGAGCCCTTTCGGGCCAGAGGTGTGTCGGCGATCGGGCTTACGGGCGAGGGGCCAGAGAAGTGGTTTCGTGTCTGAGCATAGAAGAACTTCAACCCTCCCCGTCCACCCGGTTTCACGGAATCACCTTCGGGGAGAGTCGATCGAGCTCCCATTCTCGGGTTAAACCCTAACGCGGACCACCGATTACGGACTTATTTATCGGCCCTATTGTCCTCTTCTTCGATCCGTCGCGGCGGCCGTACCTCCGTAGGCGCGCGTCAAAAGGCTCCGGGAGCTTTTCTTTTCTGTCGCGACATATTACCCTTCAGCTTCGATCGGACTTGGTGCGCCGCTTTTCTATCCGCGTCGGTTTTCGAGTCTCCGGCAATTTATCAATCCCCCACCCCCCGTCCATTCTGTTGGTCGAAGTGCTGCCTTAAATCAACGTTATCTTTTGCCAGCGCCGTGGAAAGAAGTCGTTGAGTATTAGGTGAGCGCGCGAGGCTTTTCGCGTCTATCGGTGATTTCTCGTGTTACACGAAAATCGACTGTTCCGATGAGCTGATCGAAAACAAAGGATGAAGACGTCGTTCTTTTCCCGGTAGAGTTTGTCGTCGTGTCGCTATTAAGAGCCTGGTAGCGCGGTCTTGGTTGGAGAAGTCGCTTCAGCCGGTGAAGGAAGCCACCTGGAAAAACCTTCTTTTGACCAGAAATTACATTATCGGCTTATACACAGCGGATAGATGAAAGTCAGCTCGAAATGCAGGCCAGGTTGTATGGACCGACGAAAGAGGATAAGTCCAACGAAACGGCCAATGGCCTTTCAGCGGCGACGTTCCCCAGTCTCCTTAGAAAACCGATATCTGGCGAAAGAGGTGTGTCTGCGGGGTACATTTCTTCGCTCACGGTGTGTATCTAGGCGACGATTCAAAGTGCACAAAAGCGACGCAACTTCGGTGGAAATACCGTGTTACAAGCCGCTCGCGATGTACATCCATTTGTATACGTTTCTCTCCTATACACGGTCCTCTCTCTTTCTCATTTTTTCTCTATCGCTTTCTCTCCACGGATGATGCGTGGCAAGACCACACTGGGGTGCCTTTTCGAGGGGGAGATATAAAGCGTGCGAGGACCCAGCCGCGTGATAGAACATTGGAAACGATACGAGGAAAGCGTCTTATGGAAGAGGATACCCTGGGTCCGATTCGCCGACACAAATCGCTCTTACTTTCCCCCATTTCGTTGATTTATCTAAATCTCGTTTTGGAGGAGGCGCCGAGAATCGGCCGAGCAAGTACAAGTGAGAATTATTATATAGAAAATAAAAGTAAAAATGTTTTCAACTGGCACCTAATGAAATGTGGTAATTGTGATAATAATGATTAGACGGTTTCAAAATGTTAAAATGTTGTGTAATATACGCAAAAATACAACCAAATATTTTTTTGGTAATTTCTATATAATTTTGGAATGAAAGGGTTCCACGTTGACTGCCACAGTGAAAACGGTCGTACGTAGCCAGACACGATTTATTTCATTTGTTAAGTCATAAATCGTCGAAAATATATGTCTTTAATTAATAGAAGTCTTTGGTCTTGTTTCAAATTATACTGCGATATTAATTGGACGGAAAAACTTTGTAACATTATTTAACTAATTCAGCATCTCTGCAATCTACGTGTCACCCACATTTGGGTGGCATGGCAAAGTGTTAATGCATTGAACACCAGTTCCAATGTCTTACCAAAAGCGTGCTAAACAAGTACCTGTGGTATTCGAAGGTAACAAGTCGCCGGATAATAAGTGTAAAAAATAGTGACCGAGAGTTTGGTTAGACAGACTAAGTGGTACCCATAGATCCTTGAACGAAGGGTAAGCTCAAATTACAAAGTACCTCCCGAAGTTCCATCCCCTTCCGTGACATTCACGACGAACATTAGAGGGGCCACTTTCGTCGTGATTCGAAAACGGCCATGAATCTTCATCCAGGAATTCATTCTCGTCCCGACGACCGGACTGCTTAATCGGGTCGCCGGTGTACGCGACGAATGGAACAGAAGAAACGGCGCGGAAGTTTCTTAATTATGCGAGTGCGTGGCCTCCATGGGAAGATAAGCCTCCGTTGAACCGACAAGCGGTTCACGACTACGACGACGTCTCTGTTTCGGGTCGCCCGTCGTCTCACCTCGTCGAGACTCTCCTCTACGTGACGTGCACGCTGAACGTCCGACATTCGTCGCTCGATATATACCTTCGGGGGGTTTCTGGTCTCGCATCCCTGTTCCACTCACCGGGTCGGTCCTATAGCCATCCCATGTCCCACCGTCTCATCCTTTGAGCTTCTTCTTCTTCCTTCACCACCCCTCCAAAGGCCGATCCATCCCGTAGCCGCCCTTGGCAGCGAGGCCGACTGCGTGGCGGACCGATATGGAAATAAGATCAATACCATTGTTTCGCGGTTTGCACCGCGAAATTGGGTCGTATTTTATTTCGCCGTAGAACCCATCAAGACGCACGACATCCACGTTCCCTCTTCGACACAAGGGGGACTTCACCCCCCCTGAACACACCCTGATTTATTGATCGTCGATCGTTTTTTTTTCTTCCTTGATATTCATGATACGATTGCTTCCCGGCTATTTTCCTCTTCGTAGGAGACCGTTTCCATTTCGGGGGAAACCACCGATCGTATAAAACTCGTGTTCTGATTATTCTCTGCCGCTCGTGCTTCATTCGCTCGCCAAGCTGATTTCAGCGGGATCTACCCCTGTCGTTATTCGAATGCAAATTTTTGCACAGTCTAGCCTCCGAATACACGGCGGTTAGGTTGAAACGAAAACATCCATGTCAACGAAGTAGTCGGAGAATATGATAGTTCCACGGATGGAAGGTGTCCGTTTAATCCGAACGCAAGATTAACAGTTACAAGATATCGCGCGACCCATGGTCTGGCTGCGACGATAACAACGGTGAATAACAGCTACGTCACTCGTTGGATCATCGAATTACCGGGAAACCAGCTTCTCGCGAGATGTGTCGTAAAATCTAGATGAAAATTACGGGGAAACGAGGCGCCCTACGTGCTCGGCATATTATTCAGCGCGGCGGAGGAGTGGGTCGGGAGGTCGGGACGAGTGACATGAACGCGCGAGGATGGGAGAGGAGCGAATAAAGAAGAGAAAAATTGAGAGGGAGAGAGAAGAAAGAGCGTGACTATCGTGTCTATGCGTATTACGTTATGTCAAAGCCGACGCATCCATCACACAGCCGCAGACACTTGGACTCTTTTTTCGTCTGGCAACGTGTATAGGAAGCACGTACAGGGACGCGTACTCCCGTGAAACGCGCGTGAAGCACGTGGATCCCTCTTGCTCGGCTAGTTTCGTGTTCCCCGGGGACGGTCGCGGTGTCAGACACGCCAGTGACGTGACCTCCAAGGTGACGCGACGCTCCCCGACGACTTCAGGAATATGCGTAGGAACCTGCGATTCTTTTCGCTATAATTTCTTTCGTGTCGTACGGCCAATATGTTCCGTCGGATGAAATTGCGTGGGCGGACGCAAACTTGAGTTCAGGGGACAAAAGTTTGAGACTCGTGTTAATTTTATCGTAGGAATTCATTCGAGGCGGTTTTAAACACCTTCGGGGGGGGGGGGCTGTATTATGGCTTGTTTACCTTCGGTGAAGTAGAAGCTAAGGTAGTTGATCGTTCAAGGATGTTACCTTCATCTTGATGGATAAGTAAATGGCACACCAGGGTGGTTCGTCTTCAAAACTTACCTTTGTTGAACGTCCCCAAGATTTCTATTACCGGAGTCTTTTGTTGATTTAATTGTTAACATCGTTAATTATGCAGAAGGTACTTGTGTAAGTTTTGAACGGTAATAAACGACCTTGAATGACCTTGATTGTAAAAAAATAAAATTTTGTCCATCCGATGCGTCTCTTAAATTGCTATATAATTCATTTAAACGGTCTTTAATAAAACCACTAGGTAATTAGTTATTTTAGATAGTATATTAAAGTTTATTTGAGTTACTAAGTTCTTGTTCTCGTTAAAAATCACACAAGGAGAACTGTCAAACAGGAATACATCGTGATCAGCCGTAACAAATTCTCTCTAAAGGGCTAAACAGGATTGTTGGAATCGATCGTTGCCTTTGATGAAACGATGACAAATGCAGGATCGCGAGAGGCAATTTAATGCATTCCGATGTAGGACGTGCCCGTTAAGACGACATCGATTAACGAAGTCAACGGTCGAACGGAGCGGCTTTTGCTCGCTCCCTTTGAAAAATGAATTACGAGCAAGGGAGACGCGGTAGACGTCGGTCGACAATTTTAATTTGAGTACCGCGAAAGGTTTCGTCGTCCGCGGGCCATAATTCACGGTTGCCCGGGACGCGCGCGCGCCTCGAAAGATATTTTAATTGTTCCGTGCTGTTACTTTGATCCTCCGTCGCCGTGAAAGTATGCAAAATAAAGACCGCCGATTGTCCGTAACACGAGCCTTGAACTTCGGCTGGCTGTGCTAAAAAATAAAAATAAAAAAATGACGGCTCTACGGGACTGATCCCCTGCTTTCTCTATGGTTGATCCCAGCCGATGATTTCTGACAAAGAATCCACGCGAGTGAGATTTCACCGAACAAAGCGGTCCTCCCTTTATCCGGGCCCGTTATCCAGAACCTGGTCGGTCATCGACGCATCCCGGATTATTCCCAATTATTTCACGTATCCGTCCATCGACTCCGCGACGAATCGCGCGGGTACGTTCACACGCGCAGAGAAAACGCGCGTTCGTGTCGCGACAGTGAGTTGTGTGGGTAGGTATTACGCAAACGAGCCCGCGGGAGGGGCGTTGTTACTTTGCCACCGGCAAAAAGAGCCCTCGAGAGGCGTGTCCCCTTTGATATGCCGGGGCTCCACGCCATTATCGGGCGGGGGGAAGGTACACTCGGAGGAGATACGCCGATCGAAAATAAACCGCGCGACGACAACGACGCGGACGGGTGTTCCGTCGACGCGACCGCGGAAGAGACGCGCGCCCGCGTCAGCCCTTTCGTTCCTGTCGCGTTCCGGCGTCGTTGGAAGACCAACGAAAAAAAAAAGGAAAAAAAAGAACGTAAACGATCGCGAACCCTACCTCAAACAGGAAGTACACGGGGGACGCGTTCGCTCGTCGTTAATAAACGTTCCTTTCTCACGACACGAGCACTCGATACTCGTGAGCTAATCGAGTGGCGAGGAGAGAGGGTTGTGGTGGTTCCCGAAGAAATTCGAACGCAGTGTCAAGGTGTTCTACGAGGGTTGTTAAGGAAAAGTAAACTCTCACGTTTATTATATAAACGTGATTTCGCTGATATTTCCGATATTAATGTTTTCAATACTCTGCACACTTTGAAGTTCATTACTGTTGTTTATGGTAGGTGGAACTCCGAAGACTCTAATTGAGAAATGGAGGAATTGATCGAAAATGATAATAAGTAATAATAAAGATAAGTTAACGCAACCACAGATGCTACATCATTTCAGTTTTATACAAATTGTATCGAGCTAACAATTCTGGAAAAAGGGTTCGGAAGACGACTGAGAGAAGACGGGGAGAGGGGTAACTCTTCTTCCACGATAAGTAAGGAAACCTGGCTGAACGAGAGCAGTTGGTCTAATTACCGATGCAAACGCAAAAGGAAGGCCACGGAATCCGCTTAGCGCCCGCGTGCCGCGTTCGTTTGCTACTCTCTCGCTTCTCCGCGCCTACCCGCGAGATTACGCGGAGCAACAAGCGAGGAGGATCTTTGTTGTCGAGGGTAATGTGTGCGTGCGTGTATGTGTGTAGAGCAGACAGGCTCCGGAAGGACGGCAACGGGCCGGGGGTGGGAAGCAGCGAAAGCTAGTACGTAAGCCTTCTCGAAACTTGGCGAATACTTGGCTGGAACACGAAACTTCTTGCACCGAGTGAATGTCGGATGAAAGACGGAAGGGATAAGACGGGGTGTAGGGGGTTGTAGAGGAAGCCAGAGGGGATCTTTCGCAAGAAGTCGAGGCTCGTTGCTCGCTAGGATTGGTTTCCGTTCCGACGTTCCCGGCTGCGTATGGACAGCTGGAAGCCTGTCTGTACTCACCTACCGTCGCCTCTCCTCCCCGCCACAATTTCGCTATTGCCTTCTGTACATAGTAGACACGGGACCGTCTATTTGTGTGTCTGCGTCCCGCGTTCTTCGATCTCCCGCGCGTTTCACCAAGTCGATGGGAACTTCGCGGTAGACGGGCTTGCTCGCGGCTCGCTTCTGATCCCTGCGATGGGATCGGGGTACATGGGAAACCGGGCCCTGGATGTTGAAGTTTTACACCTAGAGGGAATTTCATTGGCGAAACTGAACGGCTTTGATCTGTTCATACCTCGGCTGCGTTTTCCTTTGGATAATTTACGCGTGATTAATCGTGAACGCGCTATTTGAATTTTTAAAAGGCGCGACTCTCTGGATCGACGAATTGACAAATTTAGTTGAGAAGAACGTGTTCATATTGCATCAATTCTGATGGTGCAAGCCCACTTTTGAGTTTTTATTACTTATCCCTGTTAGTCGTTACCAGCGCAGACCATAAAAAAATGGGGGATTTGGATGGGCCTCGTGAATCAAGATTGGCGAAGTATAATATAAATTAAAGTATATTTAACTGACTATAAAATGATACGTTATTACTAAGATTACGTATAATTATTCTACTCTATGACTAGAATGATACACGCTATAGTCCACTCTACGTTAAATACAATTTTTCTCGAACATACATTTTCCACACATGTACAATAAATCCTGGATGAGTGTTCGAAGGCTTCTCGGCACTGAAATTAAATATTTCATAAACTAATGGCCATGTGCAGCTGCAACAAATATAATTGTCTTCAGAATTCCCAGCTCTATCACTGTGCTAAACCTCGTTAAAAAATCAGCGTCACATCTGGGAACCTCTCCTTGTCAGTACCGAGGAGCCTTCAAACACTCATCGAGGATTTACTGTATCGACTTCCGCGCCGCTCGTAAAACAGAAACTCGCGATTAGCGTAAACATGAGCGAGCGAGGAATCGAGCAGACCGCTGCGAGCCGGCGGCGCCTGTCTCGCGTGTGTTAACGCGAATGGAAACGGTCTGAAGGTTGATGGTCGAAGGGAGGGAGGTTCAGCCGTAGCTTTTGAAGTCGCATAGTTTCCAGTGCAGGCACGCAGACGTTGCGTGTCCTGGAGGACTCGAGCGGCCTGCAAAACGGAGGGTGGAGGAGAAGGGTGGGTGGTAGTCGTGGGTGGAGACGGTCGGGGGTGCGTGCAACTGCGACCGGTTGTCGTCACGTACTGCATCGAGTACGCGAATAGTTTGTAAATTAAGACCGTGTACGCGTTGGGGGACACTCGGTGACCGGAGACGTGGCACGATGGGAGTCGGTCAATTGACAGTCACACCGTGACACTCTGGCAATTGAACCGACCGTTTCTCGCTGGTAGGCGAGCTAGTCTATCGACGGAGAAAATAGCGATCCTCCGAGAGAAATCGAGCAGCTATCGTATCGTAAACGGGGAGGCATCAAAGCCGCTTTGCTAATCGATCGATTCGATTTTATACAGGAGAACGATATTATTTTGAAACAGTCCTCGCGCAACGAGAAATTGCATTATACTAGTGGATATCGACAAAGGCATATTAAGACCCTCCCCGGTACTTCGCTCTCTTCCTTCCGTTTCGTTCGTTTCTTTTTTTTCCACTTTTTTTTTTCTCGTTACCGTGAGCCTTTACGATCCGACAAAAGGAAAGAGAGAGAAAGGGCACGCGACGGTGGCCGCAATCTACGGACCGAGGGTGGTGGCCCCTGTATGTGTTCTCTATCGTCCGATCGGAACAACCACCAGCAGCGAGAGACGGTCGAGATTAAATAAAGGAACGAGTATTTACGGTCTGTCGGAGTATGTATCCTCGAGTATGCTCGGGAAAGTACGTACACTTATTAGCGAACGATGAGATCGCTATCGTACGTTGAGTCTCGAAATGAACGCGAAATAATTTCTAGTAGTGATCTGAGAAATCATACACGATCGATTAAAAGTCAATATTATTAACACAGAGTACAGTAGATTCTTATGAAAGTGTTCTGACCTGACGCAGGCAGGCGACGACAAGCTGCAGCATAAAGTATACAGGGTGTCCCATTCAATGTGAGCACCTTCAATATCTCACTTGTTTTTGAGGATATAACAAAATGTGAGGGTCAAGTATGTACATATTATTTGGTTAGAAGGAGCAAATATTATGATAAGATAAAATTTCTCGCAAGGTTATATTTTTTGAAATTTCAAGTTCACTGATATTTTTGAAAATAAGACTACATATTTTTATCCTCGTGGTGTAATAATTGATTTCAGACCAATTCAATGATCTAAACAGTATGACCTTCATGTGAATTTGAGTACAAAAAGTCCACAAATATAAAGGCGTAGATTTAAATAATAAAATAACTACGATAGACGGATTAGTGTAAAAATGTATCGAATCGTTGATGGATACCACTGAGCATTTGTTAAAATAAATTTTCTGCAAGTCAAAAGCAAGTGAGATATTTAAGGTGCTCACGTTAGTTGGTACACCCTGTATACAGGTTGTTTCCGACTTGGTGCTGCGAGAGGATGTGCTTCTAGATGCACAAATAAGTCGAAAATGTAGAATAACATTTCTTCGTACTATGCTGCGTTTCCAAGATAATCGATTTTCAAACTTCATCTACCGCGTATGTCTTCGTAACGACGATAAGTAGAAACAGAATGCCATGAACAGACGCGTTGTCTAACTCCTATTCAATTACACGCGCATCCAGTAGAAATTCAAATTCGTTTATCTCGAAAACGCAGCATCCTACGACAAACTGTTATTCTACATTTTCGATTTATTTTTTCATGCATAATCATATCCTTTCGGGTTATACCAGAATCTCGGAAACAGCCTGTATATACGAATCATTTTACCTGCAATTAACCACAGTATCGTGCATTAATCTCTTTCTTCCAACGAAAAACCTTCCAGTTTACATTCTATTACGAAGTACCCCCGTCTTTTCTTTATACTTTGACAAGATACGCTCGGGCGGTGCCGCGGTAAAGGGACCAATTTCGCCGCTCGGAATCAATCCCGTTTAGATTCATCCCAGCAGCCTCCTGGATCCGTCGAGTCATATGACCAGACCATTGTGGTACCCCGGTCAAAGAAACCAATAGTTCCCGCCGGTCGTTCGAGGCGACATCAGTCAGAATCGGTTCAGCTTTCGCGCACGGCAGCTCTCTGCCCTCGACCCCTCTGTCTGTCTAGAGAGCGAGCACCTGTCGGCCCCCATTTGGCCTCAACTACTCAGAAGCCAGTCGCGGCTGACCGCAACAACGTCTATACTACTGGCCCCGACTACGGCTCGTCGTGTTACGTTGTGAGGTGCGGCAGCGGCCGAGTGAGTGGAGTAGATCCCGGTAAAGTCTGTCCGACCGACTCCTTAGTCAGGATCTCCCGGGAGATGGACGGCGTCTCGGCAGGTAATTGCACCGAAAGCCAGCGAGTAGAAGATAGAAAGAGAAAGTGCGAGAAGGAGAGGAAGGAGTAGCACAGGGGGATGGAACGGAAAAGTGTATTATCGGGGACGTCCCGGTGCCTGTTCGCCCGGCCAAGCATTAAAGATATTACACTGGGTTCTGAGTAGCATTAAAGGGGTCATGTTATATTTCGTGGCCCACGACGGGGAATCCCCGAAAGTGGAATCTTCACGGCGGACGGGATGAACGCGAGGACGAAGGAAGAACGCAAGAAAATGGGTGTGGGAGGCACGCGTTGCTTCGGTGTGTAGACGGGTCTAGGAAGTTCGTATAGGGGGGAGGGGGACGTCTGAATATTTCCCAATAAGCGGGATGGAACCGTAAATATTAGTCGGACGCGGTGACATCGCGGAAATTTTCGAAGCTTTATTCACAGGAGCTTCGGGTGACGGGGACGTGGCTGAGCGCGGGAGTATCTTTTATGGATAATACATTTCAGTTCGCGTTCAATAACGCCGCGACGATACCAGGAAGCGATAAAATGTCGTAGCCGGGCGCGAGGTAAAGAACGGCCGTGTGTCGCGCTTCTTCTCGTCTCGGCGAGAAAAGACAGCAAAAAAAAAGAGAAGCAAGAAGAACGTGGTAGTGTTGTCACGTTCCCGTGACGTTTTATCGAGTTCGCCGGCGGAAGATTAAGCTGATGGAACGTGGTGGGAGGCAAGGAAGCTGCGGCGACCGGGAAAAGAAAACGTCGCGGCCGTTGGAAGCGGGTAGAAGATCGCGGGGGTTGGGATCGCGTATATCCAGCAGCGGAGGGAGAGTTTATTGCACGGGTGATAAAGGTGGACGAGTCCGGACGTATTAAGGTTCTTCCGTCGCATTCGTAACTTCCTCTACGTTTCACGGACCAGTAGGCGAACGTTGCGCCCGTGTTCAGATCTCTTCCGGCTGGTGGGAACAACCGGCCGTAAACCCCCCCTAACCCTCTGTCGCTGCAATCGGCCAGGTATCTCTTGAGTTTAGTGCGCCGTGTCACATGCCGCCCGGAACGTTCCGTCATATTTAACTTCCCTGTAATCCCGGTTACTCCACCTGGATGGATGTCTCTGTTCTCATCCTCTCGTTGGCCCCGTCGGACCGAGTGCACTCCCGAGACACGGAGGTGAACGAGCACACGGAAGATAAATGAAAGTCGTTCCCTCTGAAAAGCCGGAAGCTGCAGAGGTCGCGACCGAATCGGAGGACGAGTTCTTTTCCGTTGAAACTACGGGTACCTGACAGGGGAAACCGGTTAACAATTTCGTCCGTAGGTCGCTCCAGGGGTAGAATTAATACTGGTACTGGTCGATAAAATGGAATTTTAACGAGTGATACTCTTCTAGTTGCTGGAATAGGACATTAACGGAAAGGAGGAACTGAAAGAAACGAGGGAAGTTTAAGAGGATGATCTCGCTTAAGGGAAAGCACAATGAAAATTAAATTAGCGAAGAAATTTATGTATCTACGCTGACTGTCTGAATTCCAAGGAGCGTTCACGACCTTAGTGGCAGTGGTTATATGTATACCGTAAGGAGACTGCCAGATCGTAGCAATGCCCTTTTGGGTAAATGTTCCGACATTTCGCCAGCATTGCATGTAGCTTCATTAAGGCGATGCATCGCTCTGTATCAGCGCGACCACAGACCTGTGACGAAGGTGGCTCGCTAACGCCGGTGAAACGTTAAATCGTTTCCACACAGATGGAAACCTCGAGCTGTGCAAACTTGTTGGCGGGATTTGACGTGTAATACTATCCCCTGACTCGTAGACCGAATTTAATCTAAACGGATGGATTATTATCCCGAAAGAATTTTCTTGATATTCGAAAACGAAATATTACATTCGTGGCTCGTCGAATTCTGACGGGCTGATTAACAGTTTGACTGTCACGTCATCCAAATATGGGTGACAGGTACATTACGAAGGTTGAATTATTTAGACATGCAAAATTTTTCGTAAGACTACTATCGCAGTAAGTTAAAACAAAACCAACAGCCTGTATTAATTAAACACATGTGTTTTCGATTATTTATGACTTAACCTTTAACTGTTAACGTGTGTTCTGCCAGACGCCGCAGATCATACAAAGTTTCATACAGTTTGATACAAAGTATATTCTGTGCTGAAGTGCCGTTTACCTTTCGAGCAACATAGAAGTTAATGACTCAATTAGTTACGAGCCATCGAAGTGAGTTGTTGTTTATTTACTCTAGTAAAAGAAGAGACAGCGATCTGAAAGATCTCATATTAGTATGATTTTTGTGTCCTTTAACGAAAATATCGCTTGATCGAAGCTGTTTGTTTGCAATGTTCTCGAAAAATATGTTAGAATGCCTATTAGATAAACGTTTTGTACTATTGTTTCGTTCAAAATCAAGAATGATTGCGTCTCTACTTTTTTTATGCTTGACTTATAAACGACGGTATTTAATAAACAATTACGGAAATATTTTTCCTTTTAATTATTCCATGTTAAGCATTTCACAGGCCGCATTTTAGCGGTTAAAGGTTAAAAAACGAAATAAACAATGTCTGGTTACGTACAGCCATTTTCACTGTGGAAGTCAACGTGTTTAAATCAATAGAAATTATTACTTTGTTGGCCAATTTGCATGACGTTTCCAGACAGCGATACTTCGCGAGAAACTTCTCGCGACTTCGCCCCTAGCCCACGGGAATATTTTTCCCGCTCGAGCTTCCGCCGTCGCTCTCCCAGACTGTCGATAACGTGAAATTTTACGACGCCCTGTATAGAACGCGTGACTTCTCCGCCCCGCGAATACGACCAAGTCCTGTCTGACATTTTTAAGAAATTCCACCCCCGTCTTACCTGGCCCTCCCCGTAGGCGTTTTCCCGCCGTCGCTCCCGGCTGACATTATGCTAACCAGACTCCGACCCTCGATATTTCGAAAGCTTCGACGCTTTCCTTGATCTACGAGGCCCGTCCACCCCCTACCTTTCCTCCCTAGACGCTACCGCTTGTTAACGTGTTCGCGGGTAGACGGTGAACTCGCTTGGGTCTGTGAGCGCGCGGATCAGCCAACTCCCCTGTTCTTCGGAAACCTACTCCCGCCGGGAGTATTCGGGAAATCGAGTTGAAAGCGGCTTTGGCGTTTTCGATTTGTTATTTCTGACCCGCGAGCGACAGTTTTCCTTCCTCCCCCTATCCTGTCTGGTACCTGTTTTTCGAACGATGTTTTACCCCAAACCGAGGAAAATTCCGGACGTATCCGATGAACCCTATTTGGATATCACCGTTGATCGTTCATCGGTTCGTGAATTTTAGCGTATTCCCTTTGGTAGTAACTGTCTCTGGTGCTGGTTGAAATCACATCGGCCGGCACTTCGTTCCCGTTTAGCAAGAACGATAATCGTCGGGATAACGCCCTCGGTATCGACAGGAACTTCCGGCAGGTCGTATGATTTATTTCGAAGCATTCCGTGCTCAGACGTGTTCCATGTCACCCGGCTGGCATATTTCAGCGTTATTTCGGCGACGGAAATTCGATACCGGCCCGCCGCGTCGTCGGGGACAGCGGGATCGGGAGCGATCGTCGACGTCGGTTTATCGAAAATTTATTCGTCCCGGCCGACATGCGACTGGGGCTCGCTTTGACGGGGAACCGACAGCCAACGAGCATCGTCACTGTTTGACAAATGAAAGTTACTCGATATTGGCGCCAATAAAATTCTCTGCCCTCGCAATGAATGCCCCGGTTGCTCGTTTGGTTTCGCGACGTCCAAGGAATACGACGAATCGAAACGACCGCTCGAATCCGCCATTTTTCACTTTGTAATCTTTTTTTTTTTCTTACGGTCCAATTTGACCTTGTTCACTTTGGTCGGTTCGTAAGGAACTTCTGGGCGCTGCTGGCGCGTTTGGAAGCGGGGAATTCAACGGAGCGCGCGTATTGTTCGCTTTGTACTTACGCGTATTGTTACTTCTGTCGGTAAGTCTGTCACGGAAACCGGTAATTTCCTCGTCGAAAATTCGTTCTGCGACGTAACGTACGACCGTACGAACGAGCTTGCGAATCTCGCGGAGACTGTCTCTTCGCGAAGACACTGGAAAGTTTCGGGCTGAAACGAGCTCGCGTGAACGGAACCACAACCTTCGTTCTTCCCGGCCCGAGAGAACTTCTCTCTACCTCACGGCCACGAACGCGACTCCCAACGCGTTCATATTTCTCCTCGCGAGCGCGCGCGCAACGCCACGGAACCGTGCGCGCGAATAACTCTTACGGAAAGTTTCTGCGAACTTGCGAGCCCTTCTTCCAGTCCTCGGTGTATTTACATACCCGTACGTAGCGAGGATGCGCAAGGTACTCCGGTGAGACGAGTCCGTCGAATCGTCGATCTTACGACGGGCATTTAACCCTTTGTAAACGGAGACGTAGTTTCGGGCATTCATATTCCAATCAAAGAATTTACAGAATAAGGAAACGGAATCTAAAGTAATTTTCAGTAGTTCCATACATCTTTATCTCGAATAATTTTTACACTTTGAATCAACACCGACGAAGAGCACCGATACCGCGGCTCGCTCTACCGCTCTTGCTCGCACGCCGTGACGTTACCTGATTCCCGGAATCCCGCGGCTACGAGATGGCTCATTACGGCAAGGCATTCCCGCAAGGGAAATTGTAAGCCGCCGGCCAAAAGGTAGATTTGATAAATTATTTATGAAACTCCATCTATTCCGAATTTATCTGTTACAAGATATAGAAATGTAAGGCAAGACATAAAAACGAATAAAACAAGAACCATCTCGTAAACCACCAATCAACCCCCGATTCCGAATGGCCGCGGGTTCACGAGCTTGAAAATTAGATTCCCACACCCCCGCGTCAGAAGTCGATGAGACGACTCGAGTAACGCGATAACGTTTCACGGAGGCATCGAATATTTCCATTCGGCGTGACGGTGGTGGTCCTCCCTGAAAAGGACACCCTCCTTCTCGATCGTTGCGGCAATCAAACTTTTCCGTAACACAAATCAGATTTCGAAGGTTGCTCGCGCGTGGCCCCCAGATCGCACCCATCGCCGCTCTCTCTCTCTCCTTTCCCCGATCATTTCTCGTTGTCGCCGCCTCCACCCTGAATATTTATGGTCGGCCCCGTCGGAGGGAAGAACCGGACAGGCGAGAGCCTTGGAGATCGCTAGAGCTCACCGGGAGTCGTCGTTAATACGACGAATAAATCAGGACAATATTCGAAAATTACGCGTGTAACGCGCCGTGAAATGAGCCGATCGGCCGACACGCCGCGAGATCCATCCAAGTTGTCCTAACGAAAACACGTAACTATATTTCACAGTCCCTTGTGGGATTACTTTTTCGCCGAACCCTTCCTGGTTTTTTCCACCCCTTTCCCTTTTTCCCACCCGTCTTGTTTCATCTCGCGACTCTCGGCCCCGACCCCACCTTCGTTCGTTGTCCTTTTATTTTTTTCCTCTCTATTATCTTTTCTTTCGGCGCGGCCGATAAATACGCGGGGGGTTTTCATTGCACTTGCCACGAAACGCGCCGCCGTCGTCTCTGGCCACCCTCCCCGCGTGTTGCAACCAACCCCTCGTCCGTGTCCTACCGTTGATGGACGAGGAACCGTTGCTCACCGCGCTTCATCCCCCTTTCTATACATCAATTTAGCGAGTCCGCGCGCGCCTATACATATATCGAAGGGGGATCCTCTTACTCGCCCCTCCCCACCGTATTTCGCTGTTCCCTCAGTCGCCGCCGCTCCTTTCTGTTTCGTTCTTATCAATTCAAGCGTAATGTGTCTGCAGGATGAAACGCATCGCGTACCGCAGGATCACAAAGAGGAGGCGGGTTCGGTGGAGGACCGTGAAGGGGTTCGGTCCATCTGTAGCCGCCCACAATTTCCGCCTTTGCCTCTATCCCGCCGCGTTGTGCCCCCGATTTTCCCTTCATTTTTCTTCGGTCGCACGACCAACCTCACCGTCGACGCCTGCAAATCCCGTGCAATCCCCGGCGTTGAATTTTATCGATAAACTGAACATCGTGACAAATGACTAACGACACGGCCATTATAGGAAACGATTCTCAGCCCTTAACAGGGCTTTCTTCGGTTTGGAAGAGAAAAATTATTTGTTATGATGCTTGCTTAATCTGTCAGGGTATCGGATAAAAAAAAAGAGTTGACAAGAAATTTGGTACAATCATCTTAAATCTCTCCTTGATTCAGGTTATATTACCTAAAAAAAATTTCGATCGAATAGCTTGCAGTAGAATAATCTAAGCTGATCATGTTTCGTGGTCCACCCTGTATTTAGTGGGATCACATGTGTTGGTGCAGTTGTGATCATGGACATTTCAAAAGAAAAATGATAATCCAGTGATGTATGCTACAACGAACTAATTAGTTCTAAAATTTGTCTAAATTGGTTCTGAATACTATTCACGACTGTTAGTAGCAGATCTGCATCGTCAATTGTTTCTTTATCATGGCAATGAAAGCAGACTTGCACAATCTGCAGAATGGTCTTTTCCTGCGTTCGTTCTAGCATTTTAATTGTACAATAACAATAAAAACTGTTCTCTGTAGCATTCCTTCGTCGTAGCACACCCCACACTATCACGTGTACGAGTCTGCCAAGATTCTTGCCATACCATCCAACTACAGCTCGTTATTCCAGATTTTTCGTTGTTTTTTCCACGATACCATCGTGCTTCGCTTCGCTATCACGCCCAAGACATCCTCGTCGCTTAAACTGCGCCATCACGATCCACTTCTCGCCACCGTGAACAAAATCGTTTCGGAGTCATCGACGCGGAAGGGGAATTACACCGACAGTCTTCCGTAAACAGTGCTCCTCCACTCTCATCCTCCGGCCGATTTCTTCGGAGCGGTGGCATTCGGGGAACACACGAGGTGGGAGTACATAAGGGGTCGAGGATGGGGTGTGTACGGGTGTGTACGCGCGTCCTACGTTTCGTTATACGCGAGAAAACGGCGGAAGCAATTCAATCAGAGCCGCTAGACGGCGAACAGCTGAGACACTCCTTGGGCCTCCTTTCCACCCCTTACTCCTATGCCGACGAGCTTGTTCCACGATCGTTTCGCCCGTTTTCTCTCGGCTTCCCGTATGATTTACGACGCGGGGAGATGCCGCATACGTACAACGATGTAAGTTAAACGGTCCACTCACGCACGCTCGTTTCTTCGCGGATTTACCGACGTCGCGTGTGTTACCTGACACGAAAAAAGTGCATCTGGACTAACCATCCATCCCATTCTGTGGACGTTGTTCTTCCTGGAAATTCAAGAATAGTTTCGTTTGGATGGAACGTGGCCCTATATGGGTTCTTTCAGTTTCGTGGCGAGCGTGGCTCACTTCGATCGCGACGATGATATTGTTCTGGTAACGATAGCGAATTCATACCGAGGAAATATTAACCCTTTGCGATTAGCACATTTTTCTGGTGGCACTACCAACTGGTCGAGGCAAGTTTATATTTACACCCCTGGATCATACAATAACACGTACAGGGTGGTCCAGTTAAAGGTAGCCACCTAAATGTCTCCTTCAGGTGTGATTATATAAAAAGGATGTCATATGGAATTTTAATGGTGTTACAGGACGAATAGGCTGCAAAGAATATTACTGCGCCAAGGTCATTTTTCTCGGAGTTTTCTTGCTGTACTTGCAAGACCAAAACACCAATCACTACTATCAAAAAGAATAAATCGATGTTTCGATTTGTCCCAGTTATCGCCCCGTAACCTGAACTCAATCGATCCCCTCCCTCCCCCAAAATTTATCACGTTCACGTATGTAACTATGTGCCTAGACACTTGACGCAAAAAATTCTCCGCGTCGATTGCACTCGGCAGCCCGAAAAGCTCCGGAACGAAAAGCGCAAAAGCTCCGTTGAACGTCGAGGGGTCCTCTCGACGCGTATAATTGCGACGCACCGTGCAAAATTGTCGATTGGGAAAGCAGATGGATGGTGGACGAGCGGGATTAGAGAACGAAGAGTGGGGAGGGCACGTTCTTGATTATCTTGGACCGTCGAAGTGTGGACGTAGACGCGCCGATAGAACGGCTGTGCTCTCGAGTGACAGACGAAATGGGGGAGAGAGAGAGAGAGAGGAGAACATGGGAACCAGAGGTAATGCGAGAGGCCGGTGAATACGTGGTCGGGATTTTTCACGAATCGATTATGGCAATTCAATCAGAAACTGGAAGGCAGGATGAGGGACTTGTCGTTTCGACGCGACGGGATGTGGTTTATCCGAACTTCCATCCACGCCCTATCGGATGTTCTCCATCCGTTCCATCGAAATCCTCGGTGTTTTCTTTCCGTTTTCGGGCAACTGGATAGCGGAGTGCATGAATGACAAGAGGTAAAACGTTACCGGATTGGTAAGTTTGTCGGGCCACCTTGCGCGGTACACTTGGAGATTAGGGTAACGTAAAATAGGTGGTGGGAGAAGTGGTGAATATTGTCACAAGCTCTAGGTCAGTATTTCCCAACGTGGGACATACGCCCCAACGAAAGGCAATGTGAATATTTTCGGGGACAATGTTTTCAGAACTTCGTTCACTGTTATGCTAAGGGGGTATCGAGGTTTTTTGAGGCGTTGAAGCGCGACGTGATCCAAAAAAGATTGGAAAACACTGTTTTAGGGAAACGAATAGATCAATGATTTTACACGACGAACTCGAAACGTGTAAATCGACTCTGTTGGCAGACAGTGGAAATGGACGCTGATATTTACAGACGAAGTGAAACCAGACATTGGTAGACAGACAGAAATGAAATGTACGATATTTTATGTCGATTGTAAATTGTGAATATACCGCTAACAGGAGGAATAACGGAACATTTTTCCCCTTGATCATGGAACAAAACTCGTGTTCAGTTAAATTTGGCAGAAATCAGCCCGTTAATTGAATTTAATCGATCCCGTCTGGTAAACATTTCAGAGTTCTCCATCTGCTTTCTGTAAACCCAATCGAAACATTCTTCACGGGTCCCACGTTAAAAATCACAGCCGAGAAAACGAAGCACGAAACCGACAGCACTCGTAATATCTTAAATCACCACTACTGTTCAATTATTTTAATCAATTCCGTCCGGAGTGCCGCGCCCATCTTTTTCCAACCCCGAAAAGAGAAAAAGAACACCGATAGTATATTCTTGTTCGCAGCGGGGCTTGTAGGCTAGCGTGTACTCGCGTCTTTTCAGAAGTTTTTAATTCCCGTTCGCCCCCCTTCCCCCCTTCTTGGTATCAGACGCGTCGGAGTAGGAGATATGCGACCTTACTAACGGCCCCCGACGTTTAAAGCGCTTCGCGCCATAATTTCCTTGATTAAGCCGAGATACGTGGCGAGTTGCCAAGTAAGGGCGGCGGGGATACAGGACGGAATGGAGGGAGGGGGTAGGCGGCGACGCAATGGTGGCCACCAGAGGGCTAGAGGGCGAGGGCGCGGGTGTCCGCTGGCTCGTAAATAACATCGCGAATTAAGCGTGTAATTTCCGTGCGAATTACGAGCGCGCGAGAACGCGCCGCTCTGGTCGGCCTCCCCTTCGCTCTCGATACTTTCGTTACCGAATAAAAAAAAAAAAAAAAAAAAGAAGAATGAAACTGGACGGAAAGCAGTAGGAGGAGGAGGTTGACGGGGGAAATTTATGATCGCAGCGACGACGCGACCCTGACGATGTCCGTCAACGTCGGGCAACGGTCAGCTGGACGAGTGATCGATGCAGCTCCCAATCCGATTACGCGGGAGAACATTTTTACAACGGTGTGCCCGTCGTTTTAATGCCTTGTAACTCATTCGCTTTGTCGGCTGACGAAATCGATGGGACCCGCGAGCACGCTCCCGCGCCCGCCGTTAAGTAACGCGACAACGGTCCGTGTAGTTCGGGGGAGATACTTTTTCATTGTTTCGCTCGAGAGTCTGTCTGGCTGACGGGACGCAAATAGTCGATCCGTGATCGATTGATTTTATTGCCGTTACAACAATTTTTAAGCTGCGTGTGAAATATATTTTTTTTTATTATTGTTGTACGTATTTGTTGTAGGATGTAAACACCGGGGTTACATCGGTGACTGGATCGGTGGGGAGAAAAGCGCATGAAAAACGATTTGGCTGCTCTTAACCTTCGGAAAGTGGATGGTTTAGGACGAACGTGACAGATGAATTGCAAGGTCATTTTGACTTGGTGATTTCTATTGTATGGACGATTCCAGAAGGAATTGTGTAATGGTACAATCTGAAAGGATCTGATTTTTCCAAATTGGAGGGTATTTTTCGCGATGTATTACCATCCTTACTAGGAGTCGTGATTGTATAATTGTATGTATAAAAAGCTCACGGAGAACACTTTCACAAGATGCAATCTCTGCATCTTTAGCGGCGTTCTCCTTTAGTTCACGATATCGCGGACAATTGGCGATCATTGGCACGTCGGAAAATGACCTTCCGTCGAAGATTGAGAATGCGCGACAACCGGTACGCATCTGTTCCTAGTGATTGATGCGTAGATTGCGTTTCCGGGACGCGCACCTGCGTCACTCGAATCCACCGCTTCGGTTTCGGATTCCCGTGGCGCTGTGCGAGCTGAAAGATACGACTTATTTTTTTCCTCTCGAAACGAAAAGCCGTTGGAAAATAACCTCTTCGTCCCTCAGCCAGCGGGATAAATATTAAGCGAATTGATTGAGTAGACTCGCTAAGTCGCGGAGAAAAGTGTCGTATGAACGTACTTTCTCTCAACTACATTTTCTCGATCGTGCTGTTGACTCTGGCGTCTGGTTGTCGCAAAGTATCCGAAGTTTCCCTTCGCCCGAAACTTACTTTCCCCGTTTAAATATTTGACCGAGTAAAATAAGTTTCTCGCATTCGTTCGCTACCTCTGCCCTCACCCTTCTGCAGCCCTCTTGGGTCTGATCGATTGGTCATCCCAAGAACCACTGCCAGTTAATTCCAGTTGGACAGATCCCGTCTTTTCGCACGGGAGTCATGAAGCAACGGAACTGAAAAAAAGTTCGACGGAAAAAAACTCCACTTCCACGCATCGTTGACGAGAAATCAACGTTGCTACTAGTGGTGGAAAAAAACGAACTGTTCTACGATAAAAACGAACCGCGTATTCAGTGACCAGCTCGTGAATCCCACCAATGATTCGTGCGTTGATGTTCCGGTTCGTAAAATCCCGGCTCGGAACTGAAACGGGGTGTTCAAATAATTAAAGCGGGCATAAAAGTCGGAATGGGGCGTCGACGAACGGGAGGACCCCGGTGGCGTGACGATTCTGCGGTCGACGCTGAGTCCGATAGGAAAGGGGCTTGTTGATTTGCTAGCGGCGAAACGAATGATTTCGGTCCCTGCTACGACCCCGTAAATTCTCCAATTCTCTCAAGTAAGACCTCTCACGCTAATAGAAATCAATTACAGGCGACTTCGATTACATTGACGCCCTTAACACTGTTTTCAAAGCCTCGACAAATTTTCAGACGCTTGCGGAGAATTTTATTCCGTTGTTTAAAGATACAAGTTTTACGCAAAACTTTTCTAACAGTATTTAAATAATCCAGCCTTTTTGCAATGTACGTGTCACCCGTCCTTGGGTGACATAGCAGTCAAAGTATTAAAACCTATACCGCAACAAAGTCACGCGTACCAGCATATCAATACTTTATAAAACCAACGATACTTTTACTCTCCGAACCGCAGCGACTGCGTGTTCCCGCCAGAAGTGATCACCGGTAGCTGCTGATGCGGTCTAAACGGCGAACATTTTTACGCTGCACCGTCCTCGCGCGCCCGGAACGCACTACCGGGGCGTGAACAAAAAAAAAAAGAGAAGAAAATAACCCCTAAAAATATGATTCCAGTTCGGTCTGGCACCGGGTATCTTTTCACGGTGGTCGCGAGGACTATTAGCCTCGGTCCATGAGAGTCGACGTGCGCTGTAAACGACGGCGCGAGGATTATTCGAACGTAATACGGCCCCGGAAGTCCTGTGCCTGCGCGCGGTGTGCGTTAGCAAGCTGCGGGAAACGTTGATAACCGGACCGTGTCTCCCCACTACCACCTCGTCGGTGTCCACGGCCCTTTCTATTTTTTATCACGCCCCGCCACTACGACGGTCGCAAACGCTTACACGGGCATGCCGCAAAACGAGGGACTCGTTCTCTCGCCCAGCCAGAGAGGAGACCAACCACTCCCCTCTCCACCTCTGTCGACCGGGTCTCGCTCTCTCGTTGGTATTTCCAATTTCACAGAGCGTGGGTTAACGAGGCCCGAGGGCTGGAGAAGTTAGGGCGACCGAGCCCCCGGAACGTTCTCTGCCCCCCTCTCCTCCACCAAAAGTGAAGCTCGATGGTCCCACTGTGTTACACCTCTTCACCCCCTCCCGGCTCACCTCCACCCCTTCCACAACCCAACTCCGTTCCGTCCTCCCTCGACGGTGCACCCCTTTAAACGCGGTACCCTGTCGCGTAGGGGGTTCCGGCACATTACCTTCGCTGATTACCGGGCTGCCCCGCGGAGTATGTCACCCAGTCACCCTCGAGACGCATACCTTCCAGAATCCTGCGCGACCCTTTCCCACTCCGTTGGCTCCGTATCCGTGGGAGAGATAGGTATCGCAGGAAGGAGCGTTCGGGACGAACGAACGTACGTATACGAACCTACCAACGACCTGTTTCAGCTCCGTTCTTCTGAGATTCAGTGTCGGGGGTTTCCAACCTGGGTCTCGGCCGTCTGAGCGCGACCCCGTATGATATTGGATTCCTTGCTGTAAAAGGTTTATTATGCACGGGAGGTTGCAGGCGACGACGTTGTCTTCTTGGCTGCTCGCGATGCGAATTCTCCATGGATATTGAGGAATTTCGGGGAACTCGCGTGTACCTTCGGTTAATTAGATTTTTCGTGAGGTCTTCGTGGGGCTTTGATCGAGCGGTCGATCTGAAGATGGAATTTGAATAACGGAGGAAAGAGAACGTTGGTGGGGGTTCTGTCGGGATTAGTGTAGGCAGCTTAATTTGATACGTTGAATGCAATTGTGGTCAGCGATCACCGGTGCCGGTGAATTGCACGAAGAAATATTGAATTCCTAAACAGGTAGGATTTGGATGGTTATTGTGATCAAGGCTAGTAGTCAGATGTAATTTAAATCAGAACTATACTGCGTGGTATGCCTATAGAACCACCCTAAAATTTTCAATTCTTATGAGTTTTGATTAAAATAAAAACGAAAAATAATGTTTCTGCAAAAAAGGATACATTATATTCCCTAAAGAAGGGTTCATTTTTATTTTAACCACCATACATAAGGATTGAAAATTTTAGAGTGGTTTTATAATTATGCCACGTAGTGTATATGTTTAACTAAATGTAAAACTATAGGGTATGACGCTTGGTTCGTTGTCTCTCAAATCCATACTGTTCGTTAGCGTTAAAATTCACACTGCCATCCTTCTACCCAACAATCACCCAGGTCACCCATTTCTCTTTCTCATACCTCATACCTTTAAAACTAACACTAAAATGTATTCCTAAAAGAATGCTGGCCTCGCGTTTTTGCAATGACATCGGTATGCAGCTTCTGCTGACCATTTGTTCTGCGGGTGGCCTTGCAATAAATTAATGATTTCTAAACTAAAGACCACGCGCTTACAATAAGTCTTAGCTAAAAGTTTTTTGCAGTCCCACATTATAATTGCTACGACCATCTTTTCTTCTCGGGGAATGAAACTATTAGAATGTTTGAGAAAATATTGTTGTTCCCGAGCGTTGTATATGGGGCCACCCAGGGTCATCGTAATTAATTAACTTGCCCTTTGAAGATTTCTGAACATTGGGGTGTTGCGTCCGGGTCATGTCTCCGGCGTTTTCTCGCGTTGGACAAATTACGCTGTACCTGAACTCGGCTCAGCACATGGTAATGGTGGGAAATGGCCCAAAGACGGTCCTTTTGAATTTTTTTTACCCCGAGGGTAGGGGGTGGAAATGAGAATCTTTAAAAGGCTCGCATTGGAGAGCTCGGTGCCAGTTTCATACAACCAGTTGTCGAGTCACTTCGTCCTACTACCAGTTCCACACGTTATTTAAATGTGTATTATTAAACATCGAATACAATTCAGTAAAGACATCGAAATCTTTATCCCAGGATAAATTCCATAAACGGAGTGAGCAAAACAAGGGACAAGTAAATAATTGTGGAAATTCGTAACTAGAGTAATAATGAAAGTAATGGATATTCAAGTCAACGTGTAAATACTTATATCGTCACTACCAAACACCTGAACAAGGGTATTCCATCACGATACTATCTCAATAAGTAAAAACTCCATCATTCTGCACGTATCAAAGAACAAACGTTTCTGCAACCGAGATTTTCTTCGGTGTTCCAGAGCAGCACAGAAGTTGAATCTCTCGTCGAGTCCTCATCGTCGACGTCGCTCCGGCGACGAGAACATCGTCTCGGACGAGCAACCGATCTTCCCGAATGGATACGCTGCCCTCCTACTCAGGTCACCGCCACCAGCACCGCCGGCGTTGTTGCGGAGGATAGGCGTCAAAGAGCTGACCGGTGTCGGCAAGGTAAGTTTATTATCTCACGCTATCACGTTTCTCGTGTCTTCGCCGTGCAAGCTTCTTCTTCCTCCGGGGGAGTTAGAGAGATAGAGGGAGCTAATTAACGTCGTGTATTCGGCGGTCCCGGAGCGGGCCGTGCCGCGGCCATTTGTCTGCCCCTTGATAGAATTTCCACGCGGTTTAATCGTCGGACAGAAACACGTAATCCGGCCGCCTGGTTCGGCCTGGAGGCCGGAAGCGTGCTCGACTTCCGGCCGCCTCGTTTGTCCGCCGTTTACCGTAAATCCGCGCCTGCGTTCGATACCACCCCCCGCGAGGAAGAACACCGCAAGTAAACCAAACCGATCTCTCGAATCCATCGTATCGCGTTCCGTCCTGGCGTGAGCAGTACACGCGAGCCGAGGCATCGTCGTCGTGTGACATCCCCTATTGCGTGTGTATGTCTGTTTCTCGGGGCGTGTATACAGGGTGTAACAAAACTGTTTGCAGGTCCCTAAAATGGGCCACTCGTGAGGTGATTTGGAACAAGTTTTTCCTGGGGAAAAATTTGTTCCAAATCACCTGACGAGTGACCCATTTCAAGGACCTACGATATTTTTGTTACACCCTGCATACGAATCGTACGGACTTGTAGGGACGTTCCAGCAACGGGAGCGCGCGGAAATCTTGGATGAGGGCGGTCGATTTGAAATGCAGATGAGCGTCTCGCTCCGCTATAAGCTGCCGCGGTTGCTCCTTCTGTCCTTGCCCGTTCCTCTTCCCGTTACCTGCGGTCGGATTTTCCACCGTCGCGACAGGTCCTTCTGGCCACGCTCGCGCGCGATCCACCGTCCTCCGCTTGAATATTCCTTTCGGGAAGGATTCACGGATTCGTTGGTCGCTCGTCGAAGTGGTTTTACCTCGAGGGGATGAAGGGGCGGATCGATCGGGGACGTGGAAGTGTTCTGGATCGTGGGGAGAGTGGAAGTAATCGCAGAGGAACTCTCGAAGAGAACATTTAAATGTGGTAACGTTACAACGAACAGAGAAATGTGAGCCTGCGTTCGTGTTACCTGGACCCCTTTAACCTTATCGATACTATGGAGAATTGTAGTCGTTTGTTACGAAGCGACATGTGTGTACTATGGGCGACTGCAGTCGCTCGCCACGAAGTAAGTCGGGTAGACCGAGGCAGATCGGATCGAGACGATTAATAATGATTGATAAGTAATAACGGGCTATTGTGGTAGGTGCAGGTGAAGTTATACGACCGACCGGAACGCTCCTTTCTGTCGCGATGTAACGAACACGAACTGAATTATTATTTTAATTCAATTCGACTAGATTTATGTAGTACTGAACAGTTTTAGTATAGGACTTCTTTTTTTTACAAAAAGTAGAACCATAAATCATTAGATTTTATTAGTGTTTATTTTTGGAAATACATAGGTGAACATTAAAAAATTTTTTTTAATTTAAAGCCCAGTCTTATTAAATTGCCCCCGTATCTATTAGATTTTCAAATTCGATTTTCTTGAAAACTAAGCCTTAAATGAAAATTTATTCCATATTTTGTTCCAATTGTTTCATAAGAAATCACCTCGTACCCGTTTGTAAATGTTATTCGGCTGCACTCTGTATATGTATAACAGTGTCAATGTTCCGTCCATCTTCTTACTTGGTTTGGAAATGTGTCGAAATTATTCGACGCTTGTTTTACCACGCTGATAGAGCTCGCAACCCAGAAATTTCAGTAAGACACCTACTCGAGATAGCATTAATAAAAAAAAGGGGGGGGGGGATGCCTGTTACAAGGAGGAACACTAAACCGTTGCTTGTGGGTTGCGCGCGAGTCGGTCGTCGGAATTGTTGAAAATTAATTCATCAGAAATATAAGGGCTTATTGTTTACCCGGCCCGGTGAAGCTAATTAAAACGGGGCGATGCGGGGGTTGGGTGAGCACGGAGAAAACCCAACCGCGCTCGATGGAACGGGACAGCGGTCGGGTCTGTCTCCTTTAAAAGACGAGCCACATTGTTTTGCAGGCGGCTTTATAAGCAACCGAGTACCGGCT
This sequence comes from Dufourea novaeangliae, assembly GCF_001272555.1. Classification (NCBI taxonomy): domain Eukaryota; kingdom Metazoa; phylum Arthropoda; class Insecta; order Hymenoptera; family Halictidae; genus Dufourea; species Dufourea novaeangliae. The sequence continues at coordinate 1,943,548 of NW_015373997.1, read as the reverse complement.
TTCGTTTGTCTTCCCGGTCTTTGTGCCTTTCGTTTCCGCGGCGCGGGAAGGGATCTCGCTCGGAAAACGAAATTTCCACGAATGAAGGACGAAGCTCGGTCACGAGCGCGGCATAGAGCCAAACCTTGAAGTGTCGATCTCGCTATGGGAGAATTAAAGAATATCTCCAGGATACTCGAACGGTGCGTTTGACTTGTTGAACCGATGATTCTTTGATATTGGCGGTATTGCACGGAATCAACGGGATGTTCGATGGGGTTTATATTAAAACACACGCTACAGGGTTTTTTTTATCGCGTCATACGTTTTTCCAATATTGTTATTCAGAGTACTACTACGACTGGAATATCAGAACTTGTTTACTTATAAACTGTGTATGTAGGTATACTATTACGGTTCCATGAATTAATAAAATTAATTAATTATTATTATACTACCACAGACCCATTTGCATCATTAGCGTATGTACACGCGTAATTTTCCTGGTTATTAAAAGGAAACGGTACATACACACGCATCACACGGTACAAAACAATCAGTCTAGATTGCTCAAATCAATGAAATTATTAAGTTTCTTTATACTTCCGGAGATATTTGTAATTAGAATTAATAAAAAAAAATTTCGTTGCCAAGGGTCTATTTTTCATTTTATTCAAATGATGCAAATAGGTTACTAAAAAGTACAAGGGACTGACTAGACATTGCGAGCGAAGTCAAACCGATGGATGAATGCTCGTCGACGACAGGTGAACCGATTGAGAAGCCCCTCGGATTTTCAACGAGTCTCTTTTCATCGGTATAAGCGCAGCGAATCAGTGAAGCGTCGCGATTGGAACGAAATCGAGCGGAAAACGATCGACGTTGGAATTAGACGGGCAACATTACGGTTACAGAAGCCAGCTTCGCGACCGTAATTATCGTTTCTATGACAGGCACACGAGCGGCCGCGCGCTCGTTCCACCGTCCGAACTGCACCGCGTCGAGTACGTCCAGCTCACAATCTCACAGACAGTCGTATATTTAGTGTCTCTATGAAGAGAGTAATTAAACCCGCCGGTAACGCGTCGAATACTGGCCAAACGTGGCGTTGCTTTGGCTTTCTGCTCGTTTAGTCACGAGCCCCGTCTCTGTTCTAGCCCCGTCGCCGCGTTTCCTACCCTTGAGCTCTCTCGCATGTGCGCGTTTTACCGTGTTGCAAGAGATTTTAGAGCTTCTGGCCCCGTGTGTCTGGACCGTCTGTACGGTTGTACATACGTAGCCGCCGGTACTTTTGGGGGCCACGCCGCTGCCGGTTTCCAATTTGGCTTCCAGTCGCCGCGATCTCGCGCTGTGCTCGTCGTGTTCCACGAGCCACGTAGCCGATGGAACAAAGCTTCGGTTTAATCATTTAAGCACAAACTTCTGTCCCAACTGCGACGTTTGCCCGACAAACTGTATATGTGTTTTTTTTCCTTCTACAAACGAACAACCCCTTGATTTCCCTGTTCCGATTCGCGATCACTTCTTCGACGATTTGGTCTCAAGATCCCCATGATTCGAACCGAGAATCTATTAAGCTCCACGGAATTGCTCGATCGCCGTGAAGAATCGTTATCTTTATACCCAGGAACAATCTGAACGCGAATAGAAACGAATTTATCGATAAGGAACCGTGGTCCAACTAGCCAGTTAGTCAATCCCCGGAGACCATCTTCCATCCACCACCCTTCCCACCGTCGATGAAGACGTCCGAGTCGACTCGAGAGGCAAACATTCCGATTTCCGGCGAATCTCGATCCAATATGCGACCCATGTGGCCTCAATCTGCGAAAGAAAAACCATGGGAGATTGGAGAGGGACGTTGCACGCGCGCGCTCGGCCATCCAGAGGAAGATATCTTCAGCCACCCGCCCGTCCCAACTCCGACAAACGCAAAGTCAATAATCCATCGCGGCTCGGGAGAAGGAAAGGGAAAGGAGGAGCGTGATTTTTATGGGTTCGTACGAGCGTGTACCGGCTATTTTCTCGTTTTTCTCGGGGAAGGTCGGTCGAACGGTCGAGGAGGAGGAAGGCGAACGAACCGCGGTGAGTCGGGCAGACGGCAAGAGGGAAAATACAAGGAGTTGGCCGGGATCGTGGAGAGCAGGACGAAATGAACCGTGATCGCTGGTGGTCGTGGTTCCCATCCGGGAAACAACCGGCGAACTCTCTCACGGACCCGATCTTAAAACAAAGAAAAAGGAGAAACGCGTGTAGGGCTCCTTTCGCAGACGATATCCTCGCCGCTCGATTCTCGGTCGGGTACAATCTGGACGAACGACGGGAAATGAAGTTTTAAAGCTGATCTGTATGGTGGAACGTGGTCGCTATTTGGGACAGGACTGGTGTCCGACTGAAGAGAAATATCGGCGATATTTTTCGCTGTACAGTAAATTCTCGATGAATATTTAAAGGCTTCTCGGCATTGACATGGAGAGGTCTGCAGGTGTAACGCTGACTTTGTGATTATATAGCTTTAGCACAGTGATCGAGCTTCGAATTCTGAAGCCAATGATATTTGTTTCAGCCACATATGGCCATTAGTTTATGAAATATTTAACGTTCTTTGTCGAGGAGCCTTCGAATACTCATCGAGAATTTACTGTAGTTTCTAATGAAAAGGAAGGTATATGTGTATCGTCCTGACTTGTACTTAAGTCACGTGGGAAGCTTGAAAAGTAAATGATTCGGAAGCTCTCCAGTATCTGCTTCTATATGGAGGATGATTTGTAAAGAACAAGTATTCTACTACATGTCCTAAGTTTCATTAAAATCGAAGACCCTCTCCTTCAGTGTTTGATAATGATACATTCTAGTTTAGAAAGAAGATTGTAGAATTATATATTGAAGGTGTTCGCGTTAGAGGTAGAAGACCTTCTATACCTCAGAAAACTTATCTAAAAGATAAACCCTATGTTTCAGAATAACTAACCACCAAGTAGTTGCTAATAACACAAAATATTCATGCTTGTCGAAAATCCCATTAAAAGAAAATATTATAGACTATTCCTCTAAACAGAAAGCGAAATCTACTTCAGTTATGCGTCCACTCCGGAAAAAGCGTGCACAGTAATACGGAAGTTCATCAGCGAAATAATTTCATTCTTCGCCGGTCCATCGACTCGAAACGACGTACGGGCAGAGTGTCGTCAGGTCGATTTAGAAAAACGTCCCTTCTGCCCATACTTTGTTAACGAAGTTTGTTAACAACGCGCGACGAAGCTTCTGGCCGTTGGTTCGTTCCAATCAGACGCGGTAATTCGTTTCTACGGCGGATTATTTCGACGGCGAGTCGGAACGGGATCGAATTTTATCTATGGGTTCCGGGGACAGGGAGGAAAAAGGGGGCTCCCGCGGATCGTCGACCAATCGGGGAGATCGTCCCCAGTCGACCTGGGGTAATAGATTTATAGGGGAGAAAGTGACCGTGGACGCGAGGCGCGGAAACTTTTCCGGGGAATCATTTCGCTAATTCGAGAGAATTGATGTGGCGGATTGCCAGAGAGGGGTCGTCTCCTACGACCGAAGGAAAGTTTTATGGGCCGTTTCGATACGTAATATCCACTTGTTCCCCCTCCGATTATTCATTTATTAAGAGGGCCATTCTCCGAGCGACGTCTTTCCTTTTTACCATCGTCGCTAATAGTTTTCGACGAGTTTTCCCGAGTCTTCCGATGCGTTTGCAATTGGAAACAGATGAAACTTAACGACGTCTATCGCGGGTAGCACGCGCTAGGGGATCGATCGTTCGCCCTGTTATCCCGTGCCGGCCGGAGATAGGCGCGAGGACATGCGCAATTTGATCGAGGAAGCTGCTGACCAGGACGCCGTCGCGGTCAGCGGTTTAAACCCACCGCGTTTGCCGTGGGTTTATTGAAATGTCCGGTCTTAGGCGGGTTGCTGCCGTGTCGTTTGGGAACAAGACGAAAGGGATTCTGGACACCCTCGTCGCAAACCCTTTCTGACCTCGGAATACCTAATGAGAACTTTTGATTTTGCCCTCAGCGACGGGTTAGGTCAGAGCTCCGTGAATCCTAGCCAATTGTGCGTTAGAAACGACGGGATTATCCTTTGGTCTAGAACAAACGGTGGTGTCCCTGGAAGCTTTGAGTTGCTCTCGAGCGTGTACCATCGAAACCTCTAATCGTTGACTTTTGGAGAAACCTTCTGTAACGAACAATTAGTATTCAATCTCTGCAATCGATCGAGACCATGGCCAACGGATATTATTGGGCTAAAAATAATTTCGCAGCCCCACCCTCTAATTCGATTCTCGCGCGATTCCGCACTAATGGAGGACGATAACAAGGTCTCACCGATGGGGTTATTTTAATAATGAATTAATCCGAGGGGGCGTTATAGGCACCCGGGAAGACCGACATAGGGGTGTTTTGCGGACGGTCCGTAGGGACCGGTGGGTACCACGCGGGGCCACGTGGTACCCACAGGATAATTGGAGGTCACTGCGGTTTTAGGGACTCCTCCGGCCCCCTCCCGTTCGGACGCTGGGCTCCACGGAAACCCTTACGTACGAGCATGTATGCAAGGCAGTTCGACTGCTGGCATTACCCGGATTCCTGATTCGCTTTGCTGCATAATAATTAAGGATTTTGCGTGTCGTGATAGAGTACCGTGGGCACCGCAGCCCACGCGGGCATGTGTGTGGCCGAGGAAACCGTATTGCAGCCGGTTATGGACGGGCTGAGTTGGTCCTCTTGTGAAATTACCATACTAACGATATTCAGAATGCACGGGATTGGCTAAGAAATCATCTGTTATCTTCTGTATGAAACAAGGATAATCATTTTAACCCTTTCAAAAGGATGCCCATTAATCTTTGTATATCGAATACAGGGTCATTTTTACATATTTGTAGCGATTGCCGTGTTTTTTGTAGTTATGTGTAAGTACAGTAATTAGACCGAGGAACTATATGCAAAATAACATTTTTCGAAATGGTTCGTAAAGGCAGATGTGAAGGATAGATTTCCTTTCATTTCTTCAGGATTTTTTTATAACAAGAATACGACAGAAAATGTATTCATTCTGATGTTAACATTACCATTTATCATATTTCACATACTCTATAAGTGCATATAATCCGCAGTCTAATAATAATATATGGACTTGAAAATATCAATTTTTATGCGTAATTCCTTCTTGAAACCTGTGTACAATGGCAATTCTATTACCGGTTAAAATGACCCTGCATTCGTCTACCGTGTCTGTTATGGATCATATCCGCCTTCCGAGATTTACAAAATATTCATTCGAGGAAAATATTCCTCGGTGACACTATCGATTTGTAACCGTGTTTGGATGGACGCGAGATTAATCCCTAGATTATTTGACTTTGCGAAACAACGGGATAGATGTCGGTCGGTGCGTGGGTGGACGGGACGAACGAAGAACGTATGGAAAGCGTGATTACGCAGGCGGTGAACGGATTTTGACGCTCGTTTTTCAGCTCTGCGGCTGCGAACAACGCGGCCGTTTTCGGCCGCGAGTCAAATATATCTTGGCACGATGACGATCCAGTGGCCGGAGCAGCGTTTAATTAGCGTGGGAGCTTTGATCGGGTTTCAGTGGAGGTGAAATTAAATCACCGGCGGAAAGAGAGAGAGAGAGAGGGTGAATGACAGAGGCCAGAGCACGAGGGACACAGAATTATTTTTTTGTTGGTCCGTGGAATTATCGATCGCCACTTGCTTTTCTTCGTTCTTCATTCGTCTCGGCGGTATTTTTCAGAGCTCGATTCAGTGGTTGAAATTTGCATTTTGATGAGAACTTGATACGAATCCTGTAATACAAACTGAATAGATAGCGACTTTTTCGGAAAGAACATGCTTTAGTAGACACAACCCAGATGGCACATGACGACTCGAAGACGCCTATAATTGTCGCTAATATATAATTTATCATTAGTAATCTTATCGACTTGAACGACCGTTGTCTGATCACATACTGACTTATCTACTGCGAAGCCTTCTGCCCCACTTGGCAATATTTCGAACCTTGTTACGGTAAATATATTACATGCATGATTTATTAAAAAATTTGAAAACCAAGTATGTTCAGACGCTGCTTGTAAAGTGTGTCTGATTACAGACAATCCGTTACTACTTGCACTGTGATCCATTTTGTCTGACCCAGTTTTTTTCTTAGAATTCTTGACAATTTTTTGTAAACAGTATGTCAAATGAAATATTTAATGTGTTCATCATCTAGTAGTCCCTGTTATTTTCGTCGTTTATCCACTTCGGTTGCCACAATTTCCACCGCGCGCATTACGAATTCCAAAGCGACGCTCAGTTTGCATCGTCGCCACGACATCGTCTATTTTTTTTTCCCATCCCCGTTGCGATTAGAATTTCCGCGAGTTTGCTCCAGATCAGACACGATGCATCGCGACACGCTTAATTCCTGCACGGGCGTGTTGTCTCTAATTGAAATTACGAGACAAAAGGATGCTCGGGGCCGGGCGAAAGGCATCCGCTCGCCTTTGGAAAGCGAAACGTTTCCGCGCGTTTCATTAGAAGGCCCTTCATTCCGCCTCGACAGCATGGGGAGACACAGGCAGAGGCAGCGCAGAGCCCGTTGGGAGAAATATTTCAAAATGAATTCCTGTTTAATTCAACCCGGCCCAGCCCGAGTAACCGTTTGCTTCGCCTGCGCTCGGTTACTCCGTCTAAATAAGCCAATTATTAATCACAGGCGTAACCCAGTAATCTGCTCGGACGAAAAACGAGCGAAAAATCCACGTTTTCAGGCCCATTCTCCAAGTGAATGAAAACGAAACGTTAGCTTCGTTTACCTGGTCTACGTTCCTAGATTCCAATACGAGTTTTCCTTTCAAGACACTTTGACACACACGTTTACGATTAATCCTCGGTAAAGGTGAATTTACACTTTTACACTTTGGATGCGAATCGCGGATGGTTCATCTACAATCTATTCTATTCATCAGAAATAGAGACTGAATATACGTTGGTCACTGGTCACTTTGGATAAAACCCATGTGAAAATAATTTTTTGGACGAGCGAAGCGAGTCATTAATGGAGGATTTCTTAGGATTCTTTTGTGATGAGTATTACTCATTTCACCTTTGATATTAACAAACAATATCTCGCCATGCTTTAAAAAAATTAATCTCTGAATTTCTCACTGGCAACTATGAACTTTTACCTTCGGTCTGTATAACAATTGTCAGTGAAAAATTTAATAAATAACTTAATCTTTTAACTACCTGATCACTATACAACTGTATACGAGTCCTATAAGGTGACCGCCTGTTAGCTAGTACACCTTTCAGTGTGGCTGAATAATTCACGTAGCGCATCCAAAGTGCAAAGTGTAAATTCGCCGTTAACGAATCACCAGGTACACAAAAAAGGTTGGATCTCGAACCTTAATCATACGATTCCTGTGTATACGATTGTCGGACAGGTTTTACGCGAGAGTATCGACTTCGCGGGCGGACTTTTCTATGCTTCTCGTTTTTGCTCCCGGCAAATTGTTGGGAACCACCCTCCTCCTCTGGTACGGGCCCCGATCGACGGAGTTTCACGATACTTCCACGAGGAATTTCCCTGATCGCCGTTGAAACTGGATTCCCCGCCGCGTATCGTAAAACAGGGAATGCAGTCACGAGTTCGTGGGGCCGCGCAGGGGCGGCCTCTGTTTTATTCAGTGGTTCGCGCACCTGTCGTAAGTTTACACGTGCCGGGTAATTTCTGAGGGGCGTGCACGCGACGAAAGGTCGCCTGCATTAGCACTTTCACCGTCCAGAGAATTTATTCGAGACGCACGGGGGACACGGGGAAAAAGGCACGGGCGGAAGTTCGGCTTTACCGTGCACGGCGGCCAAATATTTTGGCCTGTCCAACGGAATTTTACGGGGTAAACCCCGTTATACCGAACCCTTCCTATTTCACAGCGACGGGTAGAAAAAATGAGGATCGTGAGTAATGTTGTCTTACATACTTTCTAGTCGGAAACAGTATTACATCCGTAGAAATATTAAACGTAGTAAATAACGCACTCTTGGTAATAAACTGACGCAACTTGAAACATGTGTTTACCTGGTTGGCACTATGAGAAATTTTCAGAAACACTGTTCCACCAATCATGAAACGTGTAATCTTTTAGAGGGTGCTATGAATTGGTAACTCTTTAGATAATGCTCTTCTAATCCAGTTTTTGCTAAGAAGAACGGAAAAATATGTAAAATCATTGAAAAAAAAACAATAAAATTCTAAAGTAATGATCCGTGAGAAAACAGTGCAGTGTACTCGAGTGAAAGAGGCAGTCGAACGAGTCTTATTAGCTCATTGTGTTTAAAATATCTCTCCCATGGAAGATACGATAAATGGATACACGTGTAACGTTACTGCCAGTTGCAAAGGCCATCCTGAACGGGACCGAAATATTACAACTTGTAAATTTCCTACGAACATTTCGGTGCCACAAAAGCCGGGACGATGATGGAAGACACCGGTGTCCGGCGTGGAACCGCGTGTTCCATGCCACCCGCTCGTCGGACGTTAGTTTTGACAGGGTAATCCGTAAAGAAGGCTATCCGCGACGAGTCCCCCGAATTATTTGCCCGACCGTGTGTATATTTTTACGGAAACGCGTTCTGCCCCGTGGCACCTGGCGCGTGTCAGGAACAACGGGGCCATCAACGTACCAGAATATATCCGGCGGCCGCGTTTGAAGTAGAAATTTTTGTTCATCGTTTTCAAACGGCCGGTAGAGGGACAAGTTTATTATTGCCTGGCCCGTTTCGAACAACAGCCCTCCGGTAAATATCAGCGCTGCCCCGTGTACCAGGGCTTCGACAATCCTTCGAAATTATCGGGACGGTATTTACGAACGATAACGCGCACCCGATTAAACCGCGTTCCAGCCAGTGTAACGTAAACAATCAAACATCCCAGCCGTTTACGCTCAAACAAATCGGCGAGCGTCGCCTGTCCTCGCGATCGATCGTTAATTGCGCGTCCCCTATTTCCCGTGGAAACCAAAAAAATCACAGATAAAAACAGGGCGGTCCAAACGCGTGCTTTTTCTTCGGACATTTTAGAGCGCGGAGAATTGGTACGCGCGTCGTGCATTCATCGAGGCTTTGCGTAGCAAAAATTTATCGAGCCGTTCGTGGTGGTACACTCTCCGCCCCCCCGATTTCCATTCGAACAAATGAGAAATTCCAGAGAAAATAGCCGGGACGCTGTGTCCGTGGGTCCCGTAAAATTACACTGAAATTCACGTTGCCACGCACCGTGTTGCTGGTACGCGCGCAGCCACTGCTCCGGGCAACGCGTACGTTTCCGTCCATTCGTACACGATTGAATTGCCATGGACAGGCTCAGAAGCGTGTCCAGGGGCGTGGGAGGGTGGATTTAAAGCTTCAGGGCCCGGGGTACGATTCGGTCTACGCTTTCGTTCCGTAGAGAAGGCAGATGCCACCGACAATAGACTTTGCTCGTCGACGCGCGCCCCCGTACACAGCCTCTATTCCGTTGCGCTCGCGCGGGCGCGCCACGCCGACTTCTATTAGATCCTCTCGCTGGCTCGTTTGCGAAGTTTCTATCGTAATTACCTATTCTAAGCGGTTTAACGAACCGTGGTTCCACTAAACACTCCTGTAGCTACCGTCTTGTTAGCCGGAGAATAACTTCGGCGCGGCGCGCGAATTTAACCGGAACGTGGCGCAGCCACGTTACTCGTGTTTCGTTTAATTCCGATTTCTAACCCTCTACCCCACCTGGCCCCTTGCATACCACCAGTCGGAAGGAAGGCAGGTTCGTTAAGGAGTTAAGCGGCCTTCGTTTCCACGGGATCGAACGGTTGTTGCTCGTTTTGGATATTAATCGATACCTCTATCGCCGACGCGCAAGTTACCTGACGGCCCTTTCCACCCCCGCCGTGAAATTCCTCGGGAAACTTCGTACGCTGAGGTGATGTTTAGGGAATGCCGGAGACATTGGAATGGGTCAACGCGGGTAACTGTGTACAGATGTTGGTTTTAAATACCCGTTAAATATGTTGAACGAGTTTGTCTGACCACGAACGGAATTATCTACTTACAGGTTTTATATTGCCGAATAGAACCGTGTAAAAGAAATTTCTCTTGTATGTTTATAAATAAGAGTTCCTTTTCCGGTTAATTCAATCTTGTTCTTCTTTTCTTCAGGTTTTCTGTGTCTCGAAGCATTTTTAAGTCCTACGTTTAATACGAAAGAATCCTATGTTTAACAAGGATCGTTCCATTTACTTTTTCTTTGCTCGGCCAATGAGTATTTCGATGTAAACGAGACCAGATGGGACGAGAGATCCGGCTACGTTTCCAGGTAGTCCCGACCGAGCACCGTGGAAACGTTGTTTAATTTCGACGAACACGTCCGGTGCGTTCCGGGGGTTTCCGTGTATCGCGAACGAGTAACTGGATCCTGGACGAGAAAAGGAAGGGTGCGCAAAGATACAATAACCTTTCGGAACGATAGATGAGTGGTAAATTTCTGTACCACTTTGATCGAGATTTTTGAGCTAGATCATTCTCATTATCATTATCATTACCATTATCATTACAATAATTTCTCAGTAAAACATGAGATCAAGTGTTGCAATAAGAATGTCATGTACAGGTTGTCCCACCTAACGTGAGTATCTTAAATACCTTACTTGCTGCTGATTTATTTTTGATACAACTTCGATACATTTTATTTATTATTTAAATCTACTCTTATACATTCGTCCATTTTTCGTACTAAAGGTCAAATGAGGGTCCCACTATTATAGGTCATTGAATTAGTCTTTATCTCAACTATTATTCTACACCGATAAAAATGTACTCCCGTTAAAAAGAAACATCGACGACCTTAAAATTCCGAGAAATAAGACCTTGAGAAAAATGTTTGTTTATTTATTAATTTCCGAAAAGCACCGATGACCTTGACTTTGACATATCTTAAAAGGTATAAACTCCGATCTGCTAGAAACTGATTTTCGAATCGTCTTTCCTTTCATAGTACCTCTCCATGAGAGTCCTATTCATATTTCCCCCCGTAGCCTAGACGAAACTTCACCTCCATGTTTCGTTGAATTACAAAAGCTTGACCAGAGACTCGTTGCACACCGTGAACACCCGGAAACTTGCGAAATGTCGCGCAAACCCAGCGGTTCGACCCTTCGGCGATCGCAAGTCCCACGACGGTGGGGTGAGGGGGTGGAGGAGTTCTCTTCTGCACCGTTCTCTCCGCGTCGAACGGGTACCGGTTTAATAAATGTCCCTGACGCGTGGTCGGGCAAGGGTACAAATCGCCTGGAACCGCAGACACAATGCTTAGTAATGGTGAGCGACGGGCTCGTGCAATGTTCCCCAATCCACCCCCAAGCATTACCGGTTCTCCTGGTGGCGCACGGGCGTCGATACCCATTCGTTATGCTCCTTGGCCCGGGTGGTGGATCACGCGCGGCGTTCTCGTCCAGCGCGATTTGATTTCGGCGCAAATCGCCGGACAAACGACCTTAATTAATCCCGTTCGTTTCCCGTGCTCTCACTCTCTCTATGCAGCTCGCCATCTGACGCGCGAGAGTCCATCGGAAAGTGCCGTGTGTCGCTTTGATCTCGTCGCACCGATCGGCACGGGAATTTCGTTGCTTTAATGATCCCGCGGACCCTCCCGCACACACCATCGTCCTACCTCTATGAACCCGGAATTCCCCGTGATTTTCACGTTGAATAATGATATTGCAAACTAACTCGATCGAAGAAAATAATCGCTACACCCAGGTGTAGAACGATTGGAATTTTAATAAATTCCATCCCGTATTCCTGCGGGCATGTTGGGTTCGTCGAACCACCACGCGTCGACCAGGTAGGTATTAGTTCGCAGAAAGAAGCATCTCGGTGTTTCCTCGCGAGGAAAAATGTTTCACCGACGCGAGACAGGGTTCCTCTTCCGCGGGCTGGAATTTCGAAGCGTGCTTGCGACGGGAATTCCTCGCGCAAACTCTCCGGGAATTCTCGACGACCTGGCAATACCGTATAAAATTCGATACGTGGCCTCACCGTGCTTATGGATTATCGATATTTACCTGCGTGTACGTTCCCCCCACCCGGCAAGAAGTCCGACCCATCATCCGCCTTGGATCCTGAATAAACAATATTCTCGGGGGCTGGTGGATGGGGTTGGACCTTGCGTCGTCTCGGAACATTCATACGTCCGACGCCTCCTCTCGAATTCCCTTTGAATTTCAGGTTTTACGCTAGGTGCACCGTCTCGTACCTGAACTTTATTACGGCGTATACCGGTCGTAGCAAGGCTACTGCCCGAGGAATCTCCCCAGAGACGGATAATATATACAAAAACCGATGGCACGGCCCTGCGAGCCGACCTTTACCGTGACAGACCTATAAAAATGCATGCTTTTCTCAGGCTTTGGTCTTCTTACCCCGTGGTATACGCTGGAACGACAATGTTTCGTGATTCTTCTACCCGGCTATGCAAATACTCTTTGGCAAAATGAGATCTTCTTGCGCTTAAATATTTACACACACAGTGGACACAGTCGTAATATACTTTACGTGGATTATTTAATACTTGCCCGTTCCGTTAGTCTTCCATTAGAGTTCCGTTCGTTTAGTAGAAACGGCCAGGGTTGAACCGAGAAAGAAGTAAGTGCTCAGGTGAATGTACTTTAATCCTTTGCAGACGCGTGTCAAGCGTTCTTCCCTTTCTAGACGGAGTAAAAGTGTCGAACATCAAAATTGAAATTACCATTAATAAATACTTTCCTTAAAATACGATTAATAAACACTTTCCTTAAGTTTCTTTTTTACTGTGCACTAAAATTCGTCGTTGTTACAACAGAATTGTCCAATCATTTCTCCGCCGTACGCTCCAAAAATCTGTGATTCAAGCGTACGCTAACGCATCAGATGATCCCGTCTGCAAAAAAGGGGTTAACACACCTTCCCACCGCCCAATAAACCCTTCACATGGTTCCCAAATCTTCCTTCGGTCTCCTGTTATTCCCCATCCGGATTTCCCTCCTCTCGCTGTCCGTCCTCCCTCCCGAAGCGATGAAAAAAAAATTAGGGGCTCGCTGGTTTACGACGGCAGCAGCGAGCAGAAAGGGAAAATTGCGTTGCGAACGAGTAACACGAGTCGTTAGCGGCTAATCCCGATAGAGAGGGGTAGGTACGCGGCACCGGTCTAACCGTGTGGCGGCCTCCGCCACCCCCCTGAAGGGGTGGAGGGCTCAAGAGTCGCGCGAAAACAAGCGGACAGGTTTCGAGGGGTCGCGAGAGAAAGGCTGCTGAGCTCGTAGATGACCGCGGCGCGGATCCGGGACACCGGGGGCGGTTCTGGTGTTGATTCAAGTGGGCACGTGATAAAAATGACAATGATGAGTTAATGCAATAACTGTGTACCTTCCCGACCCTCGTGTCTGTCCGTCTAGCTGCCCGGAGCCGCGTGAACACGCGTTCCGTTTGCGTTCGCTGGTGTTTGCGTCCTACACTACCACTCATAAGTATTTACCCGCCAGCTGCTACACTGGTTTGTCCGGGAATAAATAATATCGAACGTGATTCTTTTCACGCGATCAGTTGAACGCTGCGAATCACGGTGACTTACCGTGCTCGGTGTAAATTCTTAATAATCGTCCATCAGGCTAATCTGGAAGGTATCGGTAATTATCGGATACATTAAAGGATTCATTAGTTTCAGTAATGATACGCATCATCGGGTGGTAGTATACCGTGCAATCATTTGTATTGCTACATACTGAAGAATGATATGTGAACCGTAGAAGATAATATACGTATTCATTATTACATGGACTCTCAAATGACTTGGACATGACATGGGAAAAACCCTTTAAACACGTCTTCTTTATTATCACATGAGGTCTTCGGACCTCTTGACAATTCAGATGTTCGTAATTGGTGGAATACCTCGACGAATGGACTGGGCACCAGCGAAATGGACTGTTTCCTAAGGGACTTCTCGTGAAACAAAACCGTAGGAAATACTTTTGGACGGTAGTGTACCGAACACACGCATCCATCCGGTGAACCGATTCCCAATTCGAGCTCGATACCCGCTCGCGCCCTTTCGCTCTGGTCGCCCTCCCTTCAGCCGTTACTCCGGGCCTCCATTGGCGTAGACAGCGGAAGGGGACCGAAGGGGGTAGTCGAAGGGGCGCCGATAAACTGTGGCTATAGCCGATGGAAACTGTATTCCTGGTATTTAGCGCAGGCCCTACCAATTTACTTCGCGCGGGCAATAAACCCTAGCTAAACGAGATTAATGCCTGGCAGTCTCGTGCACTCCGAACTTTGGCTACTCCCAACGGTTTCCGGGAGTCCCCTCGGAAGAAACGGGTCCGTTTCCACGATCTTTCTCCTTTATTTCTCCCTGACCGGTCGTTGACGAACGAACTGCCCCCCCCCCCTCGCATCTTGCATCAAGCGTGACTCGATTCTGATATTTCTGTTCTAATTAGCGGGGTCCATCCTGACGGAGCCGATAAAGTTGGAGTTAACGACTGACGGACTGTCGTCCGTCAGACGTTTATGATAGACAGATTGGAATTCGAACCTGAATATTCGATAACACTAACGATTCTATCTTCTCCGATTCAATATCACGAATAGCCTCTAATTAAATGATCGATCCAAATGACCTATTCCCTACATCTTCCGCAAGCTACCTCAGCTCCTATTCAAATCGACTGGTTCAGCGTTGCTAATTCACCCTGTTTGGCTGTCGATCATCGAATTAGCAATTTAAAAACGTTCTCATTAAAATCTCGTTGATTCGGTGAGAAAGGCACCACCTCCACCCTCCGACCATTATCCGACGGGCCTTTTTCTCCGCGACGTCCACCGACCGACAGACGGAACAACGGATGCTTGGATTTCGGGGGCTCGCGACTGTTTTTGGAGTTAATTGGCCGCCGGACGGGCGAGAGAACACTGCCCTGGCTGAGGCCCGTTGCATAATTAATCCACCGCCGGCTGACCTCACGGTGCACTGACCACTGTTGCCGCTGTTTGCGCATTTCGAATAGGTAGTCGCCGGCACGGCCGATAGCCAGTTGGCTGAGGGCACATTGACTTCTGCAACGGGTGAAACACGAGGCCCCGGAGGCTGTCTAGATTGCCCTGGCAAGGTGCTTTCATCCGTGCCTTGATATCGTTCCCGGCTGAAAATTTCGTTCGCGACAGCCATCCCCCGTGCCCGCGTAACCGCGATTTAATTACACCGCGTGATGTATGATTTGCGCGATTCGGGTTGTGCAGTCTGTGGACCAATAATTTCGCATCACGGGGGTATGCAATCGGTGTGGATCGTGTTATCGGTTCGCGACGGAAGTATTTCTTAATAATTCCTAAAAAGCTTCCATCTTTAAAAATTCAGTTTCACCTGCTGTATACATCGGAACATTAACGATCACGGAAACCCACTCGTATAAACATGTTTACAACGCTGCTTGTCCCATAGCGGCGAGATCTATCATTTATAGGGGTAAATGCAGTACGCCGCAAAACCAACAAATTCGAACGATCATGAATATTTTATAACCGTGGTAGCTGCAATTTTCCGACACAGGTTTCATACGAAGCGAACAGGAAATGTACTTCCAACTTATCGGTGGAATTTTTATTATGCGCTCGAGAGCTCGGTCTGTCAAACTTCTCCTCCGGGTCTTGCCGACATTCTGTCGACATTTTTCCTCTGGAACTCTTGTAATCCTCTTCCGCGGTGGTGATGGTGGGACGGGGGTCACGGGGTATCCGGAAGTATTTGTTCTGCTTTAATGATTTCCTCGTAAATAATTCCTTCTCCATTAGAACGTCGCCGCTGCTGGGCGAAGGGGTATGGAGGGGATGCTGTTTACCGAGCCGAGCTACGCCGGCGTGTTCTAAGTGAACGAGTGCATCGAGCGACTTCCACAAAGAGAATATTCATAAAGTCACCAAGACCGCCCCTTGTCCTCCAGGACGTCGACAGGAGAGGGGAACAGGGAACCGGTAGCAAGTTGTACGGGGTGGCTGAGCCGCTTAACGGCAGACGATACCCATCTAGTTCGTCTACCCCCTTGGGCAATCCCTTCCTCCGGCGGCTTCTCGAATCCTTCGTTGCCTGGCGAGAGCCGATCGTCGGGTTCGGTTCTCAGACGTTCTCGGGTAATTTGCGTCTTGATGCAGCTGCGCTACCGGTAAAGGCGACGACGACGACATTCCATATGGGAACGCCGATTTTATTAGATGGCGTGTTAGGGGGGGATTTTAAACACCCCCGATGGATTAATCAACTACGTACCACGGTGGACGTGATTTCAGCAAGATCGCTTCCTCGTGGTGAAGGCTTGGTTACTTTGGTACCTACTATCGTACATTGGCACCCCTGGTGAACGTTTCTCTGGACGCAAGAAACGTCGACGGATGATACAGAAATAATATTTTTATTAGAGAGTATGTTAAAGAATACACTTTGTAGACAGAACTGCATTCGTACCTTTCATAGGCTAGGGGTTCTTCTGTTAATTCTTATCATGAATGGATCATTCTACTGAACAAAGTACAATAGACTCTCGTTGAAGTTTCTACTGCTTTTTAAAATAGCATTAAGAACGCCCCAGCTGACACACATCACTCACACACGTGCGCGCTCCCTACTGTCTTTCGCCTTCTGTAGACAATAATTCGTCCCTCGACCCAGCTGCGACGAGATCCCGCTTGTCATTGGCTCACTCTTATGTACTATTTCTTGGAAAAGGCTACCTGAAGAGCAGTAGCTCAACATGACTCTACTGTGCCATTCCAAAAATAACGATACGACTTAGACGTTTTCATGATCATCTAAATCTAGACGTGATTTTTCCAACATGGTATACAACGTATTTACGACCAGTCTATGACAGTGTCATCGTTTCGGTTGAATTACCATTAACCATACCATGTCATCGGAAAACTCTCTTCCCATTCGCTCGGTTGAACTTGTCCCCAGTATCTGTAATCTGCAATAGAGTTAACCTGTGGTGGATGCGTCATCGTACATCACAGCGCCGGAGCTGTGACCACGGTTCGTTATCCGGCGATACAACGGCGCGAGTTTGTAAGCCGTCAAGTGGTCGTCGATATTTACGACTGGACACGCTGCATGTCGGAAGTCCATGGACAATCCATGGGTCCAGAGAATGAGCGGGTCGGGTGGGTTACAAAGATCAAGGTCGGACGGACAGAACCACGGAGCTGGCTCGAATCAAATTTTATCGGCGAGTAGTCCCGTTAGCGCCGAAGGCCTTAGCCTGTTTTACATTTAAAACGCATTACCGCGGCCGCCCGCTCCGAATCCCATGCGGCGATAAAATGAAATTAATGGTCGCGCCCGCCAATTCGAGATATATCGACGGGACGAGTGAAAGGAAGAAGGGGGATGTGTTCTTTCTCTTTCTTTTCCCCGTGGCTCGAGTACGAACCTTGGCGAACGGGACGAGGTGTGAGGGGAACAGGTGAACGCGACGAGATAACGGTAGATAGGGATCTCGCGCAGCGCGGCCCCGTTCTTTGAGGAAAAATGGATTTCTTAACGGGAAATGGAATAAGAATCTCTCGCGTGCTGGAATACTAAGGATCTCGATTCGACTTTTCGCCGGCGCTCGTATTACCCCTTGGACAACTGGCTGAAAGGAGGCCCCGTGAACGCATGAAATTTCACTCCTCGTTAAGGGGAATTTAGCAAAAGAAGAAAAATAAGGACTGTTTCCATTGATTCGCACGGAGGCTGAGTGAACTCGACGAGACGGTTCGACGAAGAAAATTTCTTTGGTGGTTGTGTTACGAGGAATTTCGTGACACCTCCAGGTCGAACGGAACTCCCTTGAATCATCGATGAAATAAATCACTCTGCACTATCTGATCCGTTCATGATTCGAACGGTTTTCGTTAAACGAAGGCATCGGGTATTTTATATCTGTTTCCTAATGTCTATGCTTAATTTTTTCGAACCGATAATTCTATAACCTAATGAACTCTTTTGCCAGTCTCTGTTCACAAATTTTGTACTCACGATCCACGGGTATAGTTCGTTCACGTTATAACCGTTCGATGTTGTGTCTCCTCGGGTTAAAAAAGGTGACAGGGGATAACATTAAGAAGCTACCAGCGAAGGTACGTCCGGGGTCGAATTCAGGGACACGAAAAGGGCCAGGAGGTAGGGGGCAGAAAGAGAAAAAAACGGTGAAAACTTAGGAAACAGCCTTTCCCTGCATTAGGCGGGACGCGCTTTTTGCTCGTGGGGCTTGTAGCCGGTCGGATATACCTCGCGAGGGGGTAGAAAATATGAGGGGACCCTCTTGGTAATAGACGAGCACTATTAATTAGGTAGATTAAACTTTAAGTGCCCGTCGTTAGCCGGGACTGTAGGTGGTTCGTTATCCTCGAAAGAGAATGGCGAAAAAAACGAAGGGAAAAAGAAGGAAAGGATATACAGGAGGATTCTCTATCTTTCTTTCTCGCTCTCTCTATCTCGTTTTCCCGCGACGCGACGTTTACACGCAGAGAGGTCAGGGCGGATGGAAAAAGGGGTACACTTGGCGGCGAGTCTGATGGCTGGAGGGTGGGGGGATATAGGTGGAGCACGGCGTAACGAGTAATTGGACCGCGCACGCGAACGTTGAATATGATTTCCGTTTCGATCGAGGCAACAGAAAGATTCGTTATCGGTTTAATTCCTTTCAATTACACGGGGCTCCCTGTGCACCGACGCCGTTTTAAGGAGTCGAAATTAGCAGAAATTTCCGTCTTTGGGATGAATTTCTGACAGAGTGGACTACAGTAAATGAGTGTTCGAAGGTTCCACGGTAGTAGATATTAAATATTTCATAAACTAATGGCCATATGGGGCTAAAACAAATATCATTGGCTTGAGAATTCCACGCTCTATCGTTGCGCTGAACCTCATTAAAAAGTCAGCGTTATACTTTGGGACCTCTCCTTGTCAGTACCGAGGAACCTTCGAACACTCATCCTTGATTTACTGTACATGTGAATCTCTCGCTGGTAGGGTGGAAAGACAAGCCGCCTGTTTTATCGTTTAAGTGCCGTCATCTGGAACGTGTCATTGAGAGCTTACCTCTGCTGAGCAGGCTATGTGTTGTTGTACAATGTTTGTTAGACCTTTCAGTAAAAATTGTACATATCCTGTCTTGTGGTTTTTCTAGCATAGGTATTGTTGTTGAACGAATGGTACTAAACTCTATTATGTGTCGTCAGTGTGGGTAGTATAGTTTATTATCGGTCCATTATACCTAGAGGATGATTTCGTTGAAACCTTCTGTTAGGTATGTGAAAGGTGGTTTATATAAGTCGGGATTCGGGTGGTTAAGAGAGCGTATCTGGTGTCTAATTGAGAGATTCAATGTGATATCTTGTATTGTTGGAATCCCCATCAGAGTGAACATATCCATATTCTGTATATACCATTTCGAGTTCGTTATCTGCCCAAGTATGAAACTTTGCGTTGTGGCTATCTTTTTATGTTTGTTTCTGAGGCTGAGCCCCAAATTGGGTAGGCGTAAGTCCAAATGGGCTGTGACAGAGACAGAGTGAGAACCGACACTCGCTTTGTCTCTGTCACATACATAGCCTGCTCAGCAGAAGTAGCTAGCAACTTTTAACCGACAAAGCAGGCGGTTTGCATTTCCACCCTAGCGGCGTGAGATCCACCCTGTATATCGCGAGGCTCGTTCGATACGGCTCCTCGCGTTGCTGCTCTCTTTTTTCCGTCGGCGTTGCATCTACGGTTACCGGTCCGCCGTGCTTCTTCCGTCGCGGCGACTCCCGAGGGACTTCCGGTTCACGAGCGCCACCGTCTAATGGACTCCCCCAAGACCGATGTTCGCCGTTCCGAGTGGACAGCGAATGGAAGTAACAGCTTTAACAGAAATTGCGTTTGATCTCGGCGTATCGGATCGAACCATGAAACGGTTCTTCCGACCCCTATCTCCGCGTCGTTGCTATTAATTTCATCTCTTGGAATTTCCAGCCGGTCTCCCTCCCCCTCTCAGCCCCCTCTTGCACCAAACGGTTTCTGTGGCTTTTGACCGCAGCTCTGATTTTCTCCTTGGATTCTTCCGTGCAATCCACGAACGCTTTGAGCACCGATGAAGCTCGTTCTGGTGATTCGATTATTGCCCGGCTATCCTTAAGATCTTTCCTTTGACAGAAATAAGGGAAAATTAATGGAGACGTTACAAGCAGTTACGGAAACTTCCATCGTGAATCGAAGCGTTTCTGTGTACCATGAAACCATCCACAATGTAATATGCATAAACGACTCGAGGCGAGTATGGGGGTCTCCGCTGCTCTATAATTAAATATCGTGAGTTCATCCGTCGGGATCTAGGATTTCCCAGGTGGACGAGATCGGAATGAAAGGGCGCGGGGTATGGGGGTGTATCGCTTCCTCCGCCTCCTCTCTTCTCGAGTCAATAATCGATAGTGGGTTCGTACTCGCAGGACTGTGAACCGCCGCCACCCCTTTCTCCCGTCTTTCTCCTCGGTGTCCTGATCCTGGGCCGGTTGGAACGTTAATAAAATATCTGAAATACCAATATTGTTTCACGCCCACGGTCTACCCTGTCACCGTGAGACGCGAGGAAGGATTAGGCTGCGCTTTCTCGCCTCTCCTATCGTCTCTCGATTTGGTAAACGGTAGTCGTTCTCCTCGGAAGTCGTCGTTCCTGCGGTATCGATGCACGTACGACAATCCTGTACGTACAACAGGACCACTTGTTGAGGCGCGCGCAACCGATACACGGACAGATTTTCGAAAGTATCCCCACGATCGATGGAGCACCGAGACCGATGGAGATCGCGGCCATTTAGGGGGAGGGGAATGTTTCCAGTGCTATTTACGGTGTCGTCGCGACGACGGGATGAAAAGTGGCCGGCGGACGGCTGAAGTCTGCGAACTCCGAGCGGAGAGCAAACGGATTCTGTCAAACTTTGATTTTCTGGTTCAGCCGTCTGTGGCCGCGGTGTGACGTGAACTTTTTCCCTGGCGTCCCTCGCATGCTCGTTTCGTCGTTGCAAAGAAAGGGAAATGGCAGAGACGAGAGAGAAAGAGAGAGAGAGAGAATAAAACGAACAAATTCTCTCGACAAGTTAAGTGTTCCATTCGCAGCAAAAAACGGAAAGGCTTAAACGGAATCTATGTCCTCGTTTACTTCATCCTGCGGAGTAGTTTAATTTAATTCAGCCCAGATCACATCTCAAAGCTTCTTACAACCACGGTTGGATTCGAGGGCAACTGTTTCTAATCTCACATCGCGACAAATTATTTCCTCTTTCGAAGTGTTTCGAACCGTCTGCCTGCCGAGAGTTCGTACCGTCTCGTCGTCGCTTATTACACGCGTCGTATTATTGCATCGTTCTCGAGATGCAGACGAGACCTAGTATACACGTGTACGTGACTTGTGTTGGAAACACTTGCGGATGAATTTCGAGAACGGAAACGACGCGTCTAGTGGCTCGAAGTGGATGCATCGGAGATTCTCTGTGCGTCTTTACCCGGCAGGCGTCTTATCATCGTTCGATGTAGACGTGCACACGCGAGCGGAGTTGAACTTCGAGGAGACTTCGATATTCCTCGCGTTGAATATCGTAAAAGAAACTAACCCTATTGCGTCGATAAGTGCAGTGCTGAGACGTGTCCTTTTAAGATTACGGCGGCGAGATTGCATACAACAACAAATCATACTGGTTCCTTTATCATTATTCTCATTAACATTTCAACGGTCAAAGGGACCCCTATCGCGACGCTAGGAAGCTTTCCCGCCTCTCCGTTCCTGACATTCCTTCGATGCCGTTCTTTTCACGAACCTTTCGCGAAATTAAAAGCTACACGGCTGCTCCGTTCTATTAGGTTCCGTAGCAGTTTCTTGCCCGGTAACGTGACGCAGGACGTTTAGGAACGGCGAACGAGGGTTCCTTGTGGATTCTTTTCGACGCGTGTCGGCCAGGACGGTTGTTATTTCGCGGCAAGAAACGCCTTATGAACCGGCCACGAGGGAGGGCAAAACAGTGTCGAAACGTCGTCACGCAGCCGGCGGACACCGGCCACACGACTGCGGCAAAAACGATAGTTCGACGGAAACTCTCGCGACCCTTCTCGAGTCGGAAACGGTCCGCAGGAAAACAATGCGTTGTCCTCGCGCCTTGTCGCCCACGCCAACTGCGTTTCTTCTTCATCTTCCGCCCCAACCGCGTTCTTTTATCCTCGATATGCGTCACTTCTCGCAGTCGTCAAATCCTAGACGGTTTTTTTTTTCACATTTTTGGAATCTCCTCCTGGTTCGGTCGTTCCCCAACTATTGTCATTTTCCCCTCGATCTCGATGTTATTGCGAACGCTTGCACGCGGAAAATGCAACGGATTTTGGAACTTGAATCGTTGGAAAGCTCATCGAATTCTTCGAATGATCGAACAGTTGCAAATAGAACGGTGCCAGGGTGGATAGACACGGAACGAGACGTCTGAGTTTACTGGATCTAGGATCTTCTAGCGTCTGAGATAGCGTACCGTCTAGATCTGTCCCACTGTGCTAAGGGGCTTTCCTGGAACAGTAAAGTTCAAATGAGATTCTGCGATACATGGCGCTGCTAGTGCATTGATCCTCTAATAATGGAACAACTTCTAGGGAAGTAAAGACGCAGCGATATTCGTAGTATAGTTTGCTTGTCGTGAATATTTTGCTGAAATTGACGATATACTCTTTGCTTCCCCATCAAACAATAGACTCCAAATGATCAAACTTTCTAATTGTGATGTCGAATAATTTGACGAATGCATCAACAGAGCTTTAATGTCCTTTCTACTGATTTATTAATACCAATTGCCTGACAAACATTTCGTCTAGTTCTACAAATACCCCAGTTCGTCTTTCTTGGCGCGTGTAGAAACGGTCACGAAGTCGTTCTACCCGAGTCTGCTCGGAGAGTTGTACAAACTCCTCTTCTCTTCCGTCACGGAACGCTCTTGGAAGAAACAATACTCTTGGCTCTCGGCGCTGGTTTTCTCTTGTTCGCGTCTCCTCGCTCTCTTCTTTCATCATCTTTCCCTTTCCTCGGGCCAGCTGCAGTTTTATCCTCAATCTCTCGTGTGCGTTCAGTACGTGCCCGGCGACGCTATATTAATCTATCTTCTCGTCCGCAGAACACCTGAGATTACATTCAGGATTCCCCGGCTACGGATAAGAGGAAAATAATTTCGGATAGCCATTTGAATATCTGAACCTGCGACGCGGGTCTCAAGGTCTTCTGCTTCCATAGAAAACGAAAAAAAAACTATTTATGCTGCTTGTTACCGTTTGATATAAATCCTGGTAGAAATGTTATACCGTCTAATATCAATTTCTTGCTGTCGGTGGCCAATCATTGCAGTAGACATACTTAAGTGATTTAATCTGACACCAGTATGCGTGAAAGGATCACCTAACGTATTTTTTGTGTGTTGAGCAGTTGACCAGGAAATATTAGTTACAGACTTTTCATGTCATTATTCATTCACCCAATAATTGCTATATTGGTTTGGTAAAAATACACGAGTATCAAGGGAAAAGGGTGCCATAAATATAGTACGATCTACACTTAAATTTATGGTAAAAACGGTAAAATTCCTGCATTATATCATTCTGTAGTAATCAACAATAACTCGTTTAATTATGTCTTTACGATCGAAAAACCACCCAGTTAATAAATTCTGGTAGTCTGATGCTTCCCATGAAAAAACCACCGCATTATGCGGACTATTTACAGACCACATCGTGTTGTCCGGTAAAACTCATGTGTACACCTTAACTGTGTCATCAAAAAATCAATTGTGTTTACGTTATAAAAATTCAAGTAGTAACGATGGACTATCTCCAACCCACATGAATAGAAACAACAAGCCGCAGGCTTAATCGAAGAGCCAATCTAATAGAATTTTTTAAACTAAAAGAATATATTTATATCTTTGTCGCAAGAGAAGATTCATGGATTCTTGGTTCGTAGCCAAGTCCCCTCCGGTCCTGCCGATCGATGCGCAATCATTCAGCGATACCGGGAGCAAGAGTATCGGAACAGGGTCCATTAAAAGCCAGGGCGAAAAATCTGTGGATCGTGAAAAGGTGGAGAAGTGGCCCGAAATTGGGGGAAGCACTCGGGCGATATCCCGCAGACTTTTATTTTTAATGGCATCGACGGGCGGAGAAAGTTGGACGGCCGAGTAAATAAGTGGAGATAGAAGAAATTCAGCCCTAAGCCAGCCAGTGGAGGGGTCCCCCTTTTACATTCTCGAGGCGCTATCCACCCTCCCTCCCTGGAGCGCGAGGGTGTTGGCACCTCGGAGACCCGCACACACGCTTCCCTCCGGCCTAGTATATACGTGTGGAAGAAACGTAAATCCATCCTCTCTTTTCTGGAATTCTTTTTGCGCCCGATCTCTTTTTTTTCCGTGGGCGCGTAGACTTATCCTTATCTAACGGGCTCTGTCGTTGGTCGTGGAAGGGAATAAAGGGTGGGAGGTGGGTGGAGATTGGGAGTAATCGAGACGTGGTAGGGAGAGAGGATCCTCACGCTTTTCGCCAGCGCGAGTTCTCTGTTTCCGCCGGCGGAACTTCGGTTATTTGACTTGCTAATGCACGGAAAATACTCCGCGGGATTGTGGGAACGAGACAGGATCGTCGCGGACCGTCGAATACCGGGTCCCCACGCCTGTTTCTCGCTCGTCGCGCGCGATTTTCGCCGAGCCGCTTGCTACCCACCCGCTCCAGGCGAGCGTCATTTCCGGAATACTTGCCGGTTGGACGCGCCCCCTTCCTGTTATTTTACCGCGCGGAGAATCTGACCAAGTCCTGGAACAACGCTTCTTACCCTTCGAACGTGATTCTTAGATTCGATTAAGATGGCTCTAGCGAGGGGGCTGTGGACCAGGGAATATTTGAACTGAAGCGTGCGTCGTTTGACGCCTGGCGAGAAAACAAACCCCCTTGTGTTTACTTCCAATTAGGTGACACGTGTCACGGGCTTCGATACATTTATGGTTGTTTTTAGATCCCGAAGGGATTAACCATGCGCGGCTCGAGGGGCTTGAAACTATCGAAACGCCGATGGGGGACCCTATTCTAATCTTTCATGCACCCACACGGTGCGGTTTTGACGCGGGTTAACGCGAGACGAAAGGAAAAATGATGCTTGAACAACGAGGGTGGCGGTTGATACAGTTTACTCGGAGGCAATGGAAGCCTATTCCCATATCTGAATCTTTGGTGATTACGGCGAGTCTTTTAAATTCGTATCTATTTCGAATTGGAAGGGTGGTAAATGTTACGTAGTGGATGTTTAAGAAAATTCGAAACATCTCCAGTGTATGCTTCTACGTTTCATAGAATAATATTTCCTTCAACACTTTGCAGTGTTAAAGTACAGTGAAAAGATTAGACACGCTTTATTTCACTTTTTATGTCATAAACCGTCGAAAGTATACGCGTTTAGTTAATATAGGCTGTTGGTCTTGGTTTAAATTATACTGCGATATTAATTTTACGCAAAAATTTTGTAGCTGTATTTGAATAATCTAGTTACTTTGCAGAGTACCTGTCAACCATCCTTTATTCTTCTGTAGGTTCGACAATTTCATGAATTTTGCCATAATGCTTTAGGAACACATTTTCAAAGAAACTATAAGTAAATTCATTTTTGACCAGCTATACTAGAATACCCCCTTAAGCAAGAATTAATTTTCTTCGCGAAGATTGTGTCTACGTATCCACTTTTCATGTTCAAGAAGACCCTCGAAAAATTTTACTTCAGTCCTTCGTCCAGAAATTCCCGAAGACCGCGACGTCGTCCTCGAGGCCCAGCAGTATTATTCGTCCCGGCTTGCGCGATGGGGTGCGTCGAGGCGCCCCTATTCCGAATATCGGGAGCGGGTTGGACGGGCGTATTCGATGTATTATTAATCCCCGCCTAACAATGAACACAAGACCAGCGGAATTCGCAAATTGAGATCGCGAAGGGCATTTGTAATCCCGAATGACGGGCCGCGTGGATAATTATTATTCCATGGACCAGGGATATCTTAACGTTTCACAGGGAGTCGTAGAAACGTCCAATCGATATCGCTTGCACCGTAGAAAAAAAGTAATATTATATACAAAACAAGTCACGCTGTGGGGTTATCGTACGTTACGGGATCAATTAGAGATTTTTTGTTTCAAAATGGATTCCAGCTGCTGGACGCCGTGGTAAGGACTGTTTCGTCCCCGTGAATATTAATCGTCCAGCAACCCCCCGTGAAAAGGGCAAAAGATACTTGTATAAATAACGAAGATCGCAGGCTACGGTGGTGGAGAGCGTCGCTAGAGAACTCTCGCGGCTCCTAAAACTTTTAAAAGTCGTTTCGACCGTTTCGTTCTTAACGTCACCGCGTTAGTTTCTCCCTTTCTCTCTGACCCCGTCCCTTCGGGGATGAGTGACGTCCGTCGAGGGTGTACGGCGGCTCGAGATAACCTCCGCGACCGATGGGCGAAAAAGTTAAGTGTATAATTACTTTAGGATGACGAAG
The DNA here is from genome assembly GCF_001272555.1 of Dufourea novaeangliae. Lineage (NCBI taxonomy): Eukaryota > Metazoa > Arthropoda > Insecta > Hymenoptera > Halictidae > Dufourea > Dufourea novaeangliae. The sequence goes on along the minus strand of NW_015373997.1, from coordinate 1,916,903 downwards.
CTCGCCGCTCCGTGAGCCACGAAGAATTCGCTGACTGTAATTTAAATGGAGCGAGAAGGGTGTAGCGCGTGACAGCCGAGAGGGTGGGGGAGTGATTTGTAAATTTATAAATTCCTGAGAACTTGAGTCAATTTTCGTCCGGGACGTTCTTAGAAGTTCGAATCTTCTCTGACTGGCTTCAGATCGTTAGAGAAATATCATGCGTTGATATACGATAATCAAGTCGAACACTCATCGAATTCCTTTTATTTCTTGGAAAAGAATTTAAGATTTTCGTTCTCCTTCCCTGATTAACGAGGTTCGTTTAATCGGAATAAAATGTGAGGGGGTAAGTTTAGGGAACGATCTCGCCGAAGGTATTAAAATGTTAATAAGATCGGAGACTATCTAATTGACAAACGAAGAGAGAGAAAAAAAGCCCCCCGAAAGGGGTGGGAAAGAAAGTTTTTGACCCACTGTTCAATTCCATCAGACTCCGGTCGGTGAGCCAGGGCGTAAGCCGTTTCCTCTGGAGAATAAGCGCGTCCATCAAACGTCTCGTTACGACGGCTTCCGTAACGCTACCGTTCCCCCCTTCCGTTCCCTTCCCGTGTCTCTCTTCTTTTTCTTTTTTTTCCGCCGTTGCTCCGTCGGGGAGAGGTATCTTATCCTTAATGAAAATGAGTAAAATAATTTGACGTGATTAGAGTGACGGAGACGCAGGTAAATTAAACGCTTGTCAAACAGAGACTCGCCGGAACGTCGGCGATTTAATAAAACTGGGAAATAGATGAAAAAGAAAACAGAAAGCAGACAGAGAACAGGACCGAAGAGTGGTTTCCGTTGTTGCTTGTTCAGCGCAATAGTTTGTTCGAAAGAAAGAAAAATTTACCACGGAATCGTGTAATTGCCTCAGCCACCGATAATGGACGGTTTATTTACAGGGTTGCTGGGCCGCATCGCGCGCGCGCGCTTGTACACATTATTAGCCGATAATTAAGGTCACAATTGTTGCCTTGCAAAACAGACTGGGATTGAAGGAAATATCTTTTATCCCCACCAGTGATACGCGTCCCTTTGTGTTTCATAATAATCTTTACATCATTGTCTGCCGTGCAGGGAGCAACCAGTGTTTTACGCTTTGAGGGGTAATTTCATTCTCTCTACCCTGTTCTTACAAGCTCTACTTTTTTTCTGCCTCTCTGTGTATTCCACTCTCTACTCCAACTCAGCGCCCGCCAAACTCACTAGCGGGCAACAACGTGCAGCATCCGGGCATATGGCAATGGTGGGTGAATTGTGTGAATGAGAGCACGTATCTATCATTTTCTTCACACACAAATATGTCATGAATCACGACTCGTGACTCGTGATGGAGGAGTCCGACATCTATCGTATGTCCCCAAGAATGAAAATTTCGACGACAAATATATGAAACTATTCCATATGAAGCTTTGAACATCGTACGGAAGATTTACAAGTTACAGAAGAGGGAATTATTTTTAAGATAACATATAAGAAACAGGGTGGAAGAAGGGTATTAAAACCGTTCCGTGGAAAAAGAAATATTTATTATCAATCTGAATACTCCTATTCTGACAGATTAGATTACTTTCATACGTTTCCGAAATTCTTAGGTTTCCCTTCCTATAATATACCAAGTGCTGTTTCAGGCGAGAACATAAAAAATTTATAAATGGGTATCCGAGTACATGGGTTTGCCTACACAAGAATTAAGTGACTTCTGAACCCTAATTCTTCCTAGTTCAGTAACACAAGTGTCCAATGACCTACAACCACGAGTGCAAATAGAAAAAAAAGAACGAACCTAAATTTAACATTCCACCGAAGATAATATCTCAATCGTCGTCGTAATTTCACGCAATCTGGAAACACCGATGAGAGCCCTTTTCCAATTCCGTTTGGCTAATGCTCGATCCTACCCTGGATTTTCGGGACAGGAGAAAAATCCCCTGGAACCAGACACGATGCGTTCAGCGACGCGAGTTATAACGGGAGAAATCCCATCAAAGGTAGCGTGTAATTTCGGACCGTGCTCGCGTACGCAGCTCGTGGTCGCGCGCGCGATCGCTGGAGCCACGGCGGACATCCGCGCAAAGTAGCGGCTCGATGGCCAGCCGGGCGTCGTATTACGAGACTCCGACCGGTAAATTTTTAATGGCCGTGGCTTAATTGTGCTTTGAATCCGAGCAGCGGCCCGGCCAGAAAGAACCGACGAATTAGGGGTGGAACGAGATGGAAATGGAGGGGGAAAGAGAGAACCACGATCTCTCGCACACGCTCTCTCTGATATTCATGCATAGATGAAATGTACCGAGGAGCTGAACTGCTCCGGGCCTGCTATAAAATGCATTACCGAAAGAAGAAACACCGGGCGGATCCACGAAGAAAACGGAAACGCCGATACCGAAACTATCGCCGACTCGAAATTTCACCTGTAAATTTTCCTACCGCCGCGGACCCGCTCCCGGCCGCTCCACTCGTGAATTATTTCAGCTCGAAATTTTAGCGAAGACTTTTCGAGAGTTATGTTCTTTTAAGAAATTGGTGTTGTAAACTGTGGGGGGTGTAGCTGCACAGTAACGTCAGGTGGGTCCGGATAGGATTAAGTTACTATCTTCGTATGAACGTTGGCAGATGAAACGGGAGAATGATCTTGTCTGGATAGTTTTTTAGGGAAAATTCGTCCTCTTTGGGTGAAGATACTGTCTATTTGGTTAATCTTAACACATTGTTGTCGGGACACGGATAAATCCGTTTTTTTTAGACTGGTAGTGGTTTGCGGGACACAATTCCCAAAACGTTGGAAACGTCCCGCGTAATAAATCGTATACTTTGCGATGGAGGCATTCTGAAACTAATGATTTCTCCCTTCGGTTGCTGTCGTTCATGTAACTTCACGAACCTTTTTTTCCAGATTCGCGAAGAACACCTAATTGAAATTCGATAGCTGGTAAACTAACCTTCGAGAGATCGATTCTGAAATATATTCGGAGCTCGTTAATTATGTTTAAAACGGATAGTCCGCGTCGATTCAAGTGGATTCGCTATTTCAAGCGAGCCGTCGTTATTTTCGGTACACCTCGTTAGGCCACGATAACCACCAACTATGTTCGAAACAATCGCTCTAGAGAGAGAAATAGTTCCACGTCGATTTTCTCGTAACTGAGAATTTCGGGGGAGGAAGAGGGAAAACTGCGGCGGCCCCTTTATTTTCCCGCCGTTCGAATTCGTTGCTGACGTTCCTTTCGCCGAGGCATCCTCCCTTTGCTTTTCCACTATTTGATTTCGGTCCGGTCGGTGCGGTACGTCGGCCGGAAAGAGAGCAAAACTGAGCCACGCTCGCGGAGGAAACAGAAAGTACCGCCACCGGGGATTTAATTACTCGACTGTGAGCGTATTTGGAGAAAAACTGTTTGACTGCTGTTCTCCACGTAGCTCCTTGTTCTTCGTGTTCTTCGAAACGTGAACACTTGACTACAATTAATAAAACTATCGATCGATATCGGTAAAATCGAACCAGAATCTTGTGAACGTACACCGAATGTTTCTCTCGTCGCTTTTCTACCTAGATTTCACTAAGGCGACACACTCTATTCAAGATCGACGAAACAAGCTCTAGCTCGCGAGTGTCCGGGATGGGGCGTGAGTGCCAAAGTGGCTCTCGCACCTGAAACAGTTCTTTCGTCAAAGGCGAGCCACTGTGATTCTCTCGACATTCGTGCCGGCTGCCACAAAACCACTTCAACCCCGCGCCACGGGGATAATTCTAGAAGAGATTCCGCGTCTGTATCCGACGATGAGAATTTTTCACGATTTTACGGTGAATGAAAATCGTGACTATTATATAATCGGATATCTATAATCGGAATCCCGAGATTATTTAGTTCCTTATATTGTAATAGTCAGTTCAGACGACACGGTTTTGTGACCGATTCGGTAATTTTTCCGAATCGATTCTTCGACTTCACCGAAAATCCAACTTTTACGCGTATACTAACTTCCTTTCTTTATATGTGTATTCTGTTATTAACAGAGAATTGGGAATACTGTTAGGACAATAGATTTTTAGCTACCGTATCGTGTACAAGTCGTACGACCGTGCCAGAAATGTTGCAACTCTCGTTAAGACGGCCGAAGATTATTTGATTTAAATAAAAAATCAAATAACCATCGCTGTACCGATGGAATCCAGGGAACTGAAAAACAGAATAATAAGGGCACAGAGAACGTATGGCCGCGACGCAACCATACGGATTTTAATTATACGCTGCGACCGCCGTAATTCACCCGAATAACCGAGACCCCATCACCCCTAACCAAACTTACCCTCTCGAATAAAAGAAACCACCGCGCTAGAGCTGGTTAACGAGCGAAACCGGCGCGTCCGTTTCCTCGAACACACAAACGCTCGGGGCTTCTCGAGGGCACCGTTTCCTGCGGCGGGGACCCGCGATAAGCACCTTACGCCCCTCGTGTGCTAGCGTGAAAATCCGTGCACTTGGCCACGGGGTCACGTTGAACAGCTCCTAACCGGTAATGCGACTACCCCACGTCCCCTGGAACGGCACCTGCGGGGTCGTATGAGATTCTTCTACGAGTAGGGGCGGTGGGGAGGGATGGAAACTTCGAGTTCGGGTCTCCTCGAAAGACGATACAATTAAAGAATTACCGTCTCGAGACCTCCTGATATTCATTTTGCAGAGGTTCGAAACTGTCCCTCCTGGACGCTTTAACGCTTTAGAAACTCGGACTTTGTTGTTTAATTACTTTCGTGGCGAATGGTTGTTACATTTTTGATCGTTTAGATACTAGACAGAATCGAGAACGATTCTGGGGATCTACTGAATCGGGAATCCTTGATTGAAATTGTAGAAGAGGTGTGTTTCGAAAATTCTGGGAATTGTGTTGTACAGTTTTATTCATTTTTGTCTATCTGATATTGTTTAGTTTTCAATATAATTTCCATTTAACTGTATGCATTTCTCCCAGCACGAAAGTAGTTTCGTTCGAACATTTTAAAAATATTTTTGGGAGTCTCTTTTAATCACTTGTTTACGGCGAGTTGGACGTCATTTGAAGAATATAAGAAACGGGAACGGGTGACTAGACAATGCATTAAACAAGAGTTTCAACTGTATCTACTTTGGACTTGATTTGAGGAATCTCGTTGATCGTCAAGGATTAAGGTTTCTTTAGTAGGATGGTTTAGAACGTTTCTGGGACTTGCTCTGGCCATTGATAAAAGAGCGACAGAAGATCTGGACAACGGCACGGGGGAAGCCACAACAAGAGGGTGGCATCGGAAGGGCTGGTCCAAAGGTAGTGCACCCTCGGGTGCTGTTCCCGACCGTGGCAACCCTTTCGGGGTAATAATCGGGAACGATACCCCAGAGAGACGTCCGAGCAACCGTGTATTAGAACGAATGGTAATGATGGAGCGGTGCATACTAACGATGTTTGTTACTCGCGGGGTGTGTATCGGCGTGCGACTCGGTGCTGTCTTGCCTGGACGATTTCCTTTCCTTGAATTTCTGGATCCGTTTCAATATTAACACGTTTTCTTTATTATCCACTACGACATGTCTGTCACTAATATCTCAAAGAGTATTAACACTTTACTGACCTATTAATGGGCTTTTAAATTTCAGTGTTTATAAATAATAAACCTATTTTAATATTACCCTTAGATCAGGGTTACAGAAGGGATTGTTACGATATTCTATTAGAGATTTTAATATTTACGATGAATATAGTTTTGCTACTGTTATTTAATAAAAGTTCCTTGGCTCTTGATCGATCAACTGAACCTATCAAATAGCAACCGGTAGATAATGTGTTGGTATACCAGATCAAGTCCCGTCGATTAAATAGGTCAACAGCACGACCCCGCAGATTAATTAACGCCAACGATCTTTAAAAATAAAGAGAAACGTCGCGACCTCACGTTGGAATATAATCGTCGTTAATAGCGACGATAATTTAATGAAGAAATCGAGTTTCGAGAATCACCATTTATCACGATAATACTCGGGGTTCGCCGTGTAACACTCCCCTGGTCGAGACAGCGTGGCTGCCAAACGCGTAGTAATACGATCTTAAGATAGCAAAGATTAAGATAATACCGGATAATGGCGGAGCTCGTTACAAGCTTCCCCGGAAGGCTTCTGCCCTGCGCCCATAAATCCGATATAATTGGGAAGCAATTAAAACGTATCGGTGGAGCGGTGTGTAGGGGTTCTAGATACCCAGTCGGGGGGGATTTCTTAATCGACGGATTTAATTGGGGCCCGCGATACGGGACGATAAAATTCTAATCGGTCCGCCCTCGTCTCTCGGCCTGCACGTCGAAACGATTCCGCGATGTGCCCGGTCACCGAACTTTATCTATAATTCACCCGTGCCCCGAGACCGCGCCGTCGGATATCCTTCCGGATTTAACTCGTCCTCGACGACGACGGGTCGCGCCACGTCGTGTCGCGAATTATCGAGAATCGGGCGGCGGACGAATTCGTGGTTTGTTGGAAGGAGGAGGGGGGGAGGGCGTTCACCAGGTGGCCTAGGGGAAGAGGATCGATTTCGAAGAGATTTGACTCGGTAAGCGACGCGAATTGGGGTCGGGCGACGAATGGGGCGCAGGGGTTGGAGTAGAAGGGTAGTGGTGGGGGGGTGGAAAGGGTCGCTGCGCGTTCCGCCGCGACTCGTAAGGATGGACGGAATTTAGATTGCTTATTAAACGGCGAATAAATAACCGACGGCGGCGGCGTGGTTTCGCCAAGTCGTTGCCAGTGCCAAGGTGCCACACCGCGTTCAGAGCGGATTTCGTCGGACTGTCGCGAAAGAAAATCCGCGATGGTGGTGTGAACGGGGGTGTATTTACAATTATCAGAAGTTCTCGCGATGGAACAACGGAGAAAGAGAGGGAGATCCGTGGGCGCGTCAGGAATGTTCCTCGAGGATTCAGAGAGTCTCGGTAGTTTTAAGGTATTTACTCGGAACATTCGGAGACGGTTTAAATTTCGCGTCTTTGCCGGGATTGGATTTCCACCGGTGAAATGTTTCCGGGGTTGTTTCGGAACAGAGGCGAAATGAACATCCGGTATTATGCCCGCATTGTTAACACGCCGACGATTTTTCGTCTTGACCGCTGCGATGGAGAGGGGGAGAAGAGGTTTCGAGTCTCGCGGTATTTTCACCGAAGAAGTTCCGCTCGAGATTTCCTTCGAGACGGCGCGTACCAACCCCCTGGAGAATATTCTTCCACGTCGTTTAGACGACCGTGGAATTTCAGCCCTCGGAGTTTCCGGACGGAGACAAGCCCGACGTTTGAGCTCTCTGCCACCGCCGAGAACATCTGGCCGACGCAGACGGTGGCGCCGCTAAACTATACTTTTAATTTGAAAAGCTCAGACGAGAGAGCTCGCCTTCCCGTTCCTCGTCCTCCTCCTCCGTGGGCCACCCCGCCATTGTACCGTTTCCGCTACAAAGGGAGCCGAAACCGGCTTTGTTTGTTTCACGGCCGTACCCAACGCTGTTAATACGCGTCCGCTTCGACGGCCAGCCCCAATGTTGTCCGCTAATCCTGAGACGTATACGCCGTGAAATCGATCGTTGATCCGACTTTCGTGTGGTCTTTGATACACGATTGTCTCTTCTCTTCATGCTTTTCGGGGAGTGTCGCGAAAAAATTAATTTTGTCTTCCGAAGATTATGTTTTATTTGGAAAGGATCGGTAAGGAAATATCTTTCCGAGCATTTATCGAGAATTTACTGTACGTCGTTAAATTTGTCGTACGATAAATCGTATCTTCTATGGGAGCCTTAATTCAAGTATGCAATGGTCACAACCGTCGTGTTTTCAGCTGACCATACATTACATTACTGTTGTATGTATTATTTCCAGAAATCTCGGATCGATACGGCCCCAATCCATCTCGATTTTGCGCGCTTGTTCACTTGAGCCGCCGGTTGAGTCGTGCTTCATTATTCACGGGAAGACACTCGTACTGTCGAAATAATTCACGAAGCCGGCTCTGAGAATTCAAATCTCGCGAAGGACGATCCATTAGATCCGCTCTAAAATTCCGTTTCGATCGTCTGTGAAATTTATGCGATCCCCATACGAAGTTACCAGGGTTTTCGACGTTGTCTCTGAGTCGCCGCGCAATGTTCGTCCTCGACGATGTATCATTTTTTCAGTCGGATGTACGGACTTTTACGCGGTCCGACGTACCATCGAACGATTCGTCTGTGAATTTACGGTATGCATTTAAAATCTAAACTCTCTCGTACAGCTTCTGTATCGTCACCCATTAAAACATATTCTTCATCTTTCAGTTAGGAAAATTCTTTTTTAACCGACACACTGATTCTGCCGGTCAACGTCGATCCCTTTTCTCGGTTTAAACACCAGGAAAGAAGACGGCCGTCCTATCGCCGGTGAAAATTTCCGTTTCCCGGCGGTTAACTTCCGGCTGCTTTTGTGGGAAATAATTGAGACATGAAATACCGACGCGGCGCGCGCGGGTTTTGACGTAAGCATTCCATTGTCTTCCGCCGCCTCTTTGGATGGGGCGAGAGGGATACGAAAAACAGAGAGACGGCGCGAAAGGGGGTGGATCGCAGCCTCACCGAGGGAATAAAAGCCCCCGGCGTGTGCCCTAACCGGGCTGGTAGAGGACGTTCCAACGGCGGCGATACCGTCGCTCGGATTAAAGCGCGTCGTTAGTGCATTCGTTCTGTGGCCAGGTTCATCTGAACGCGGATTATACGATTTATCGGTCATGATCTACTACTCACGGAGTTAATACGTTTGTTGTTCACTTACGGCGGCGGTCTTGATAAGAGTTACATGAATTAGAAAGAGAAGGATCGTCTGGATAGCTTTAACGATCAAAGCAACAGCTTTGAAAGTGGGAAATCTTAAGCTGTGTCTACACTATGGCATGACACGTTATACAGTGGACTCTAACTATTTTGCCACTGAACATATTGCCACGCGAGGCACTTCCCCTTTACACGTACTTTCGAGCATACAATTCACTCTCCCACCGCGATGCGTACGCCGGCGCACCAGCACGAACCAGCTTTTGCGCAGACGCTTAGGCAGAGGCTATGACGATAGAACTTAGCATGGAGGAGGATTTAAACTCATTGTCATTTTACTCCACTACAGCCCCGGCTATGGCAATATAGTTAGAGTCCACTGTGCTGCAGAATTATAAAACTTGTTCGAAAAACAGATAGAAAAATGTGATGCCCAAAAGATATAATCTTGTAAGAAGTTATAAAAATATGTTGTATAGAGAAAAGTTATATTACAATTTGTTATATAATACTGCTTTGCTGTATAGTGTAGACGCAGCTTAGGATTCAGCTATTGTGTCTGCTCATTACTTGCTGTTTCTACTTATTGCAAGAACTGTATGCGTATCAGATAGACGTCCAAAGATAATTCTATTGACAATGGAAACTGGTGAAGAAATATTTTACTCTGGACTTTTAATCGTACACTTAAATCGTTTAATACGTTAAGTATACAAGACCTTTCATTGATGAAGTTTAGATCCTCAGTTATTAAACTTGAAATCAGGTTTTGTCCCAAAAACATTTTGGGTGTATTATACATAAGTTACACGGGATGCATTTGTAAGTGTTCAACCTGAAAACATTAACTTCGATTTAACTATATCGTTGACTGGAGGTATTGCAGTGACAGATAATATTGTTAATGAGAAGAATCTTATATTGAACGACGATCATTGTTGACGATTCTTCAGCGTGAACTAGACAAAGAAGTTTCGATGCCGCAATAGACCAGACCATCTTCCTCCCGTTTCGTTTTGCGTTGTTTTTCTCCTCGTCTCCTTTTTTTCCCGCTCTTTCTTCCGTAGAGATTAAGGTGGACGCGCGCCGCTGGAAATACGCCGTGAAGAGGGAAATGAAAACACGGAGGGCCGCGTAACTGCTGACAGGAATGAAAATTATTTCTGGTCGTCCGAGGCGTTCGTTCCGCGGCTAGAATTGCGGCTAGAATTGCGGCTAGAATTGCTGCTTGAATTTTAGGCGTGCTTCAGGAGCATAACACCTCGACCCGTGATGTCAAAGTTTGTTTAAATAACATATAACGGCGCGTAACACGTTGGTGGTCGACGCCCAGAGCGGGACGAAGAAAATGAAGAAACGGACCCGGGTCTCGGTGCATTACTTCGTTAATTTTAATTGCTCCGGCGGCTCGTAATTCTGGTTAGTTTTGCGTGTCCCTTGAATAGCTGAAGAACTACTGGCGCGGAGAAAAGAAACCACCGTCGAGTAAACGAAATTCCGTTTATGCGGGACAAGAACGGTAGAACAGCTGAAAAATATTCCACGTTATGGTCTTATTCATCTTCTGCTTCGAGAAACGCTGGTTCGTGGTAGTAATCTATTAATTACGGTGGGTTCAACGTTAATCAAGACACGAAGATCACTTTAGTACTAAATGTAAATCGAAGTATTGGGTTGGCCAAAATGTTCGTGTAGTTTCTGAAACAGACTCAATTTTCAAACTTCTCGGTTAAAATGTATGGTTCAATGTTAGATATTAAGATAACCGTGTGCTTTCAAGATTTGACTTAAAGGTAGTTGCGTTTCACAGCATCTGAATTTTTATCCAACGCAATATATCTGATTTATACATGAACAAATTTTACCGTCATTTCAATACAATTATTCAGTCATATTCCAGTCATATTTATTTATCCGGAGTATAATTTACATTTTAATACAAAGTGTTTTCCTATAGAGGTACATATGTAAATTTGGAAATACTTAGCTATTAAAGATATACGGAAAACAGGACTTGTATACTAAGAATTAAAAATATATGTAAACGTTCGGATAATTATTATCAAATCTCTATGACTGGGAGTCGTGACATATATTTCAAACACACCGCTTCATCCCTTATTCCCTACAGTACAGTAACAATTTCAAACTAAATCTCGAGTCCTCACTTCGCTATAATCGCCACTGACAAACACCATAAACATTCCCCTGTGTAAAACCCACTTCGCAATAGTCCAATATAACCAAATACTCGCGTGTCGTACGGACCAGAATGTGTCCGAAACAAAAAAGAGGGTAGAAACCGATCTGACCCTCCGATCCTCGATATATCCACCGGCGAAATAACGAGAGAAAAAAAGAAGCTCGTCAACGTACAAAGTTATCAAGAGCCAGTAAAAAAAAAGCAGACCTCGAGAGAGAGAAACTAGGAACGCGCGCTTCGGTTGATCCCCGTAAAATCCCGCGTCTAGTTCGCAATTTGCGGTTCGAACGCAAAATTGCGGCGTGTCCAAGCCTCGCCATCAGCCCCCCCAGGCCGATAGACGCGTCTGGTGCCCCCTGTATCAGTGGCCGGTGGAAACTGAACACTCGTCGCTAAATACTAGACACGCTCGATACTGGATATTCGTCGTTCGTATTATCCGGCCCCGAGCAGTGCATCTGCTGGAATCCAGAAGCCCCGGTGATCGTTGAGGGAAGACTGGTAGGAAGGGGTTAAGGGCACCCTTTGGTTAACACGCTCGAAAAGCACGTGATTTTCATGAATTCGCAAAAAAATAATGAAACAACATACGGTAAAGAATCGTTTTGATCCTTCTTACTACATAATTAAAGAATAAAAAGAATTGTATCGATTAAATTTGATCAATTTTGCATCGAATATATAGTGCATTGTACTTCTGTAGAAACTGGAGGTTTTGACGGGCGCCATTACAACTGACGATAGGATTGTCTTAAATAACAAAATTAAGAATACTCATAAAATATATGTTAATGGCTATCGTCTTACCTACCTTTAAAAAAAGAAAAAGATCCAAAGTTAATCTCCGTAGGTAACGCGATTGCGATGTGAATTATAAATGAAACGTCGCAAGAATTTTTGAAATCAGTCGATAATTAAACTTCTGATCGTGGCACTCGTGGAAAAAAAATCGCGTTTTCAGAAAAACATCTTTAAAGTTTTACTTTCTTAATAAACATTTGGGCGAAATTTTAAACCCCGGGCGAAATTTTAGAAACATTTTATCAAGCAAACATGTATTTCTGAGCGAGCTGCCACATGCCTACGTTTATTGAAAGTTTGTTGTCAATTCATAGATCAAAACATTTTTCAAAATATTAAATTTGAAAAATTGACTTTCGCCCAGTTTTTCGGGTTTCCAGCCCACTGTCTCGGCGTGGAACCCGGTGAGACAGACGCGTTTCTCTCAGTGAAAAAGTTTCACTCAAGACTAGACGGGGGAAGAGCGACGAGAAGCCGTCGTCGCGACGATTCGAGGAAGATATTCATCTCCGAGGGTGTTTCGCGCTGCGTCCTCCCTGTCGTCGCCGTGGTTTCAATCGGCAAGTGGCTAGGCGGCCGTAAACCGGTCGGAAAATCGAGGAAAACAAACAGCCGTCGAAAGCATCGTTCAAAGGAGCCGCGGATACCGTCGCCAGACGACGCGCGACGACATCAACCCCGTTCAGGGAAACCGCGTTCTCTGGCCTTCGGTTGGGTAATTTATCCGCGGCACAGCCGGTCGATTGTCTTGCCGAAACGAACCGTCGTACCGCAGTTATTCAGAGACGCGTACCGCGGAGGATTGTCGTACGTGGGCTCGTTCCTTTTGGACAGATGTCTACCGCTCGATTGCCTTCGAATTCTCGCGTTCCGCCACGCGCAGAAGTAGAACGGTCACATTCGAAGACCATGGAAAAGGATAAGAGAATCCTGTTCGCGTGTTTTTGCACGGTGGCTCGTATTACGATTTGTAGGTGGCTGACTTTTACGAGACACGCGGAATTAATAGAGAAAGTAGCTTGTAACAAATGCCGAGATCGGGTGTTCCGAACGGGCGAACAGGTGAGTAATTGTAAGGTGATTCGCTGTGAAGGGAACACAATATAGTATCTCCATGTGTGCTACAGGTCGTTTGTATCGTTCATTCGTACGGAGTATCACCAGTTACCCGAATCTTTCCAATTACTCTAATACTCTGTCGTCGCCCATAGTAGACCAACGGTGCAGATTCTACCGATTGGAAATCAAAGCCAGGTATCTTCGATAGCGTGGCGGTGAACCGTTCGGTACAGGAAAGCTCTCACAATATTACATTCAATAGAGGATAAACTCGGTTACAATTCACCGCGCCGTTTCAAGCAACCAACATATCCAGAATATTCCCCGGGGCGGGAGAAAAAGAAAAAAAAACAAAAAGAAGAAGGAATTGGTAGGTCTCGCATCGCGCGAAATTATCCGATGTAATTCGGTCCCGCTCGTTCCCGCAGTTTCAACACGTAGCAGTCCGGCAGTAGAACGGGTGGTCGGGTTTCTCTGTGCGGCTGACAATCTCTCTCCCTCTCGCTGGCGTAGAAATTTCGTCGAGATCACGTCATTCCGTGGTTTTCGCGATGGCCGTTCGCATAATTCAGTCCGAAACGAGCGCATACACGCACGTCCGACCGTGCATTGCCTCCGAATGCGCCTCGCCGCGCGCCGCGGCCTGAAATACCGCCAGATACCCATAGCCCCCTGCGTCTCTGTACCTTTCCCTGCACGTTTCGGTTGCGAGGCAACAACGGTACCGTGGCCCGCCAATTTCGCGGACCTGTTATACGCACGGTTCGGAGGAAACAGTTCACGGGAAATGTGGCGAATTTTCGAAACGTGGGAGAAACAGCGCGCGTGCGGGGCAACCAGCCGAACGAGAGGGTACCGAGCGGTTCGTCTCTTTGTAGAGGAACTCCTGCGGACCAAAGGAAAGGAGACTCGGTTCTGGAACGTTTATCGCGGACAGGACCAGACTGTGTTCAAAACTCAAGGGACTCGCCGAGATTCGAATGACCCTGGTCGTTACGATCTCTTTGAGACGTTCCTTTTTTCTCGACTTGGACGAGCAATGGATAGAAATACTCCTACAGATGGTTAGTCACGGGACTAAAGCCGAGCTTGGGTTACGAGTTTCGAGATGAAATAAAAATGAATTAGGGAAGTAGGTACTGTGAGAATGAGTGAGTAAAAGGTAGATGTGTTTTTATATGTTGTTTGGTACGTTCGTGGTAATGGCAACTGTGGAGGATTAGAAGTTAACCCTTTAACGCTCAGATCCTTAAATCGTTATTTCAAAATTATGAGACTGATATGTATTTGTGATATCTTGTTACTTTGGAGTTGAAAATATCGATATTAAATAGGTTTTTCATTTTTTCTTTTTCGTTTCTTATTAATTTTTGGAGGGAATACTTGAATTTCTCAACTGAATACGTGGTGAGGACTTTCCTAAGCGCCAGATAACTGTCTATTTAAATAGAAACCTACCCTGATAATCGACCATGAAGGCTCAGCGATCGAGCACATCGAAACTCTCCGAGCGTAACGTTTCAACCTTCCATTCACACCTGACCATCATCGCAAATTTTACGATAAATATCTTACCACCATATTAAGCACCGAACCACAGACGAAAGGAAATTGTCGCACAGGAAGAACATATCCTTTCTCCCCCCTGAACCACAAGCGTCCACTAACTAACTTGCTCTAGTACCCTTATACCCTGTCGGGGTTTCAAGCAGCTCCCATCTCGGCGAGTGTGTTAAAAATTTACAGCTTCAGAATGAGACACCTAGGCCAACGATACATTTCTCGCCTAGGCGGTAGGTACCGTACGGGTTAACGACTATGACCCGCTGTCGGCCGACTTTACGCCGTTCAATTATCCACAGCGTCGGGGCGCCGCGGGGTAATATCTACGTCGGGGGCCGGTGCAATGCGCGAGCAGCTTTGTACATTTGCTCGCGGCCATGCATAAAGACGGTCTCCTCCGCCGTCTTTCCCCTCGATGTCGAGTCTCCACGTTCTCATTTCCTTTTGGCCGCATCCCCGACGAATCTCTTAATGCAACACGGATCCCACGTTTCGCTCGTTTACATGCTTATTCCGCGGCTCTCGCGCCCGCCTATTTTCTCCTGGTACAATCGTCTTCTCGGGCCCGTCTGTAATGCGGCGTAATATCAGCTTCGGGGGCGAACTATGCGTTCTGTTTAAAATAATCAGGCCATTCGAATGTGAGCAGCAGCACAAAGACTTATCGGAGGGGATCGAATCCGCCTTTGAAGGTGTTACGCGATGCTCGGATGTCCCGGTAATATAAACACCTAACGTTAGAATCTTAACAGTAGAACTACCAACATTTAATGTATGCTGAGTTAAATTGTGGCGTGTAATATATAATGAATATTAATAATAATTGTTAATATTACGGAGTGTAATATTGTATAATGCAATATAGCTTAGTATACTACATGGGCATAGCCAGGTTATTAGTCAGGGGGGTGCAAAAATATTAACACATTGCCTGCCACAGTGAAAAATTCCGTACGTAGCCACACACACTTTATTTTCTTCTTAAAGTCATAAATCGTTGATATGCGTATTGTTAATAGAGGCTGTTGGTCGTGTTTCAAACTGTCCCTGCAATGTTAAATATTATGCAAAAATTTTGTAACTCTGCGAAGGGCGGGGGAGGGGGGAATCTAATTTTTTTGTAGGGTGGGGCAAAAGCCACTGTTTTCCGTCCAGGGGACGAGAGTACCATCCCCTGCCCTTCCCTGGCTACGCCCATGATATACTATAAAAAATTACAGGTTAAAATAAATTCTGACGAAAGTATCTCTAGGATTTCAACAATTGTGAAATCAAAAATCTGGAATCTGTCTGATGAATTATGAAATTGCATAAAAAATTTCTACACTTAATTGTAAGTTGGAAATTATATGAACGAATACACTGTACGTATACGGCAGTTTGATCTCCGTCTCCGAGACTTCAATCGAGGTTAAACGTCAGCCGTCTATCGCGTGGGCCCCTGCGCCTGAAAGCGTCGTTCCCTGAACGGCGAGTAGCAGGTGTACCAGGTTGGTTCGTATTTACGCGCGGGTCGCGTGCCTGGTGGCATAACGCCAGCCGTACATCGGACACCCCTTTTCCGCGCGCGGTCCTCTGGAAACCATCGGAGACGATATCGAGGCGCGCGTGCGTATCGTATATCATTGATAAACGTCCATACCGAGGCTCTTGCCCGTTATCTTACGACTGCCACCCCCCTTCCCCTCACGCGATTGCGGTATATCGCGATCTCTCTGTATGCGAAACGCGGTGTTCCTTGCGCGCACGACCCTCATGGATCTGTTATTATCGTCCGGCATCGAACGAGAAATATAGAGTCGCTCCGCTTTCGACTCCGGTTCCTTCCCGTATAAAATATTCCTTTGTTGTCTTGGAACCGTCGTTTGGTTCGGATCCAGACCCACGTCGTCGCACGCTTATCATTATTATATATTCACGATAAGTGTCTCCCTAATAAAATGATGTGACTCGGAGGGTTGATCTCGAATGATCGAAAGTCGAGGATCTTGCTAGGCGATTTTCGAGTCACAGTTTTCCGACAAAGACATATCAGCCGCAAAAATTCCCTTTGAGGGAATACATGACGTCACATTACACCCATTGTCACTTTGTACTTACATATGTCACGTGACATGGTTACGATGTCATTTGTCTTCATCAGCAAGTGACACAATACACACAGCTACAGTAAATCAGCAATGAGAGTACGAAACTTTCGGCACTGAGTGTTCTGACATCATCCCTACTACTGGGCGTTTGACTGAATCCAGGGGGATTCCTCCAGTGGGGGGATAACGTTTTAACACTCAATGCTGCGGAGCCTTCAGCACTCATCGATGATTTACTGTATACTATTTTACCCACCATCCGACTTTCCCCCACTATCATCCGACCTTTCCTCCTAAATTCCCTCGATCGGGTAACACTGGGAATGGTATACCTGGCCTCTTGTCCGATCCGGCTTGCGACACGAGTCGCGATGTTCCCTAATGGTGCATTAACGCGCGGCGACCGCACGCGTCTAAAAGGTGCTCCAGCGAGTAGAAAAGTAGCGAAGCCAAAGAAAAAAAGGAGAAGAGGAAAAAATGAGTCGGGAGTAGAGAGGACGTGGCAGTGAAAGAAGACAGATAAGATACGGGGAAAGAGATTGTTGACAATCCTCACGCGTCGCTGTCACGAAGTACCAACTACATTTATCCTCTTCCTTTCCGATGTCTGCACGTGTCTCTATCTCGTCTCGGTAACGATATAAAGGCGGTACAGTTTTATCTCGCCGATCGCCCGAGCATTAATCTCCTCCGGTTGATGTCCAGGCACGTCTCGCTTTATTTGTCGCACCACAAATAAGCATATCGATTAATATTCGAGCAGCGGCGAGTGTCCACCGAGCGGAACCAGGGCCTTGGCCACTTTTAACGTGATTAACCCCGATCACGTTCGTTTTAATTTTCACCGTTCCCTCCCCACCTTACGGAAAATCGCCGTGTTCCCATCCTCCCTCCCGTGACTCTACGTACATTCCGCAGAGACCGGTTCGTTAGAGGTCCAAATTCGAGCTTGTTCCTCCCTCGGCTGCCACCCTTCCCTCCCAACGAATCAACTGCTCTTCGGTACTGGCGTCGACCGATGGTCCGTCGAGAGAGGGTGGACCGGACAGTAGTCCGCCTAGCCCCGGGTGATATTCGCAGGCCTCGATACCGGCTGGTGGCCAGCTACTGCATCGTTCCACCGTTCCCAGGACTTAATGTTCCCTCGGGCGGGATTCTCGGTATCTCTGTACACCCCCTACCCCTCCCCTCTTCAGCCTCAACTTGCTTCCTCCTCGAGCTTCGCCCACCCTCGAACCTCTGTCCCGGCAGCGTCATAATAAAGGGCTGATCTCCGGAGATAACTGCGCGCAGCGGCTCCTCGTAAAGCGCTTTACCTACGCACTAAAAGAAACGTTAATCACAGGACCATCTGGCTGCCGGTGAACGACGACGAGGAGCTCGACCGCATCAGTCGCCTACTGCTTTTACGTCGCGTAATCAAGTCACCGGCAATAAAGGGAGAATTAACGCGTCGCTCTCTTTTTGTTTTCACCCAACGAACCCCGTGATTCCTACCCCCGTGAGCTCCTCTATTTTCCGTGGATGGAACGTAATTGAACGGATTCGAGAGGGTATATGGGATCGTGCGCCCTATTCGGGGGATATTTTTAACGTGAGATTTTGGTAGCGTCCCGAAATTGTACGTTAAAGTGAAATCCCTCGGAACTTTACTAACGATACAAGGGTTGTACAGTTTCTTACGGGCGTGGTATTCCAGTAAAGGGCAGAACCAGATATGTTCGAATAAAGAAAAAAAAAGAGAGTTAAGAAATGGTCCTAGATATATAGCCTTACAAGCTTCGCGGTGGGAAAAGCTACGCGATAACTTCGACAAGATTCCCATCCACCGGTACTCTACTGGAGATAGCAAGGATGTTAGCTCCTTGGAGAGAACGCGCGAGAACGCACGAGTCACGTAATTTTCCGGGTGGGCCTCGTCGAACCTCCGTAAATTCGGCCGTCGACTCTTTTGGCGATGGTCCAGCCGATGGTCCTGGAAGACGATCGTGGACCGTCGGGCTACCTGGGTCGTCCAACGAAGAAAAGCTGCTTCGAGCTAGCCGGCAGGACCAATATTTTTGGCGATTAAGGGAAGAGGTGGAGCCTCATCCAAACGGGGGTCGGGGGAGGGGAAATTGAATCGTACGGTTCACCCGTGTGTTCCTCTCGTTCGAAGTCGTTCCCGCAGCCGTTGTCGTTGGCCTCTCTCCAGAAAATATAACCCACTACCGGCTCACGGCCCACCTCTTTTCCCTCGTTTTCAAGCTGGTCGCCATCCCGGAGCCATTCGCGAAACGGTCGGACGAAGTGGCAGCCGATAAATATCGAAACACTTAGCCCCTGTTTTCATAGTGGGTGAATTTGATGTTCGAGAACCGCCGCGCGCGTACAGCTCTCTACGGTTTTCTTGGCCTTTCACCCTTCTTCCGTCTTGTCTCTTAATCTACCGGTATTTTTCTTGGCCCCTGCTCCGGTCGCCTTCGGGCCTTTCATCCGGTCGCAATACCCATTGAACTGTTTGCGAAGAGACTGCCCGTAGCGCCGGCGAAACGTGAAATGCCCCTTGGAATGAACTTTAGCGAGTACTCCGCCCGCGAGTTTCCATCGTTGTTTCGGTAGCAATTTTTGTTTATCGTCCTCTGGAGTGACCGATACCTCTCTCGTCCCTCTGAATCGCTAAGTTTCTGCAATCTCCTGAGAATCTGTCAACATAGCAGTTTCCTGTATTCGTTGGCGCACAAGTGGAAAAATTGACTCGATACGAAATTTCTGATAACGTTCGACACACGGACATTCGTTGTATCGATGGTGGACAGTCGGTGGAACCTATATATCGTGGTCGTAGAATCTGCCAGGCTTGACGGTTTACACATTTCGTGCCCCGAAACAGCAATTAGGGGAAGAAGAGCTCGACCCTCGCTTAGGAACGAAACATTACGCGTTCGAATTCTCGACTATTCCAGATTTATTTTTACCAATATGGCAATTATTATCGAGCGTCAAAAATATTCCGTGTTATCAAGGATTCTACATTCCAGAAATTGTTTCTCAGAAAATCCGTGACCGGTTCGAATCGCTCGATGCACAGAACGCCCATTTTTGGTCTGGCGGTGCACCTGGTATTTCATTCGGTACGCCGGTCGCAATTACTAGTTTCCGTCGTAATCGTCGTTAAATAAAGATCGCCGGGAATCGTTAACAAAACCCCAGCCGGGGGAATATTTCGATATACAGGAGGACGGGCGTGAACGAGGAAAGACACTCGAGAAATGGGGATAATTATGCGCTCGGGCCTGAGAAGGCGTCTTTCTCCCGTCACGGTATCGGGTTTATCTTTGTACGGTCCCAGAGCTCTGAATAGGAACCGCGGGGGCCGGGGACTCGGGTTCGGGGAGAGCATAACGGATATCCTATTATCCATTAACATACAACCGGGTCGACGACACCGACGGCGGTGTTCCACGGGGGGGCTCATCGATTTCGTCGGGACGTTGCCCGCTTGCCACCGTTTCGTTTCGAGCCCCGATATTCTCATCGAGTTCCGCCGCGACGTAACATCGTTTACCGACCGCACGATAATTGCCTGTTATGCGAGAGAAAGACAGAGACGGCATATTGCCCGTATTAGAAATGTCGCCCGAATCACGGAATGATTGAACGATACCCGTCTGCCCTCGAAAGATTTGGAAACTACGAGACAGGTCGACGACCACCACTCGCCGGTGAGCCATTCCACGTCGAAACACACAGAATTGCGCCATAGTCACCGATTTTTTTTTCAAATTTATAGCATTTGCTGGTAACCACGAAAACATGAACCATAAAAAATTGTAGCTTCCTATCTGGAATGGTTTCTGAGATAATTAATGCTAATGTTTTGAGAAATTGGACGAAATCGGCCGACACGACATCACTTCAATAATGGTATTTTGGTTACTTTTAAATATAGAGCATTAATTTTACTCTCGTTTTAAAGCTAAAGAAGCGTTTTATCTAACAGTAAGCACAAAACTTTGTTTATTGGTAATGAATACACTAATAATTAAAGTTATATTTTCGAATGACGATTTGACACTGTTCTCATCCATAGATCAATTTGGAAAAAATATCACTGGATTCCTCGAATCTTCAGCTTTGAAATACGCTTTTCAAAAAGATCGGTGACTATGAACGCAATTCCCTGTGCGTTATGACGTGGAATGGCTGGGATACCGCGATATAACACCGGCGGATTCGTGCGCTACGGTTCTATCGAGAATTCGCCACCGAATTAGTCGCGGCGTTGAATTTTAACACGGTCGTCTCGTTTCCCCGATAAAACAGTCGAGACAGATTTCCCGTGTCGCGGCTGGGAAATCCGTCTGTCAGAGGTAAACCGTTCTAATAGCGTTAATGTGATGGATTCGCGGTGTCAATTACACTTCTAGGTTTTAACTTGGCTGTATTTTTGAAATTTTGCGTGATAGTGTGGAATTTAGATTCAGCTGGCCGTTATATTTTTACAAGATTTCCACGACTTACGAGCGTATAATGACAATTTCAAATTAACCCTTATGCGAGCGATCTCGGTTAGGTACCATTATGTAACGTAAACGAGCAGTCTGAAGAAAATGTAGTATACAAGTATGTAACGCGATTCGAATGAAGGGTATACTTCGTTTTTAGGATAAATTTGTAAGAATACTCACAAGTTTTTGATAACTTATTTAGTAGGTTGTAATGAGAATTATGGGGTTAGCCTGACAGCTTGGAAATCATAGGTACCTTTGGGAATTTTTTCTGGGAATACGTTGACGTGTATCCCACGCGTCAACTAATTACTGTCCCCGTTAATTCATCGGAACGTGTCGGTTCGTCAAAGTGCTTATTATTTGTGGTCACGTTCCGCGATTTGTATCGTTACGGCCCGAATGGGAAGCATTCACTCCGGTTGCACGAGAAGGAAAAGGGCAGCAGTCCCGGCCGATTTTGCTGTGCGCATAAAGCCGTTCTAACGAGGCCTCGATTTATCGAACACGCAGCAGGTTACCTCTTTCCGGGGGCTTCTGTCATTACGCGGCATTATGCGGTTTTCTCGTTTGAAGTGTTAATCAACCGGTCGCCGCCTCCGCATTCCAGGCACCCGCGCCAACGAACTCTAAATAGCCCGAAACGTAAACAGCGTGTCACGGGGCGAAAAAAGGGCTGCTTTTCTCTGCCTCCAATCCCTCTCTCTGGCTCGTTTCTCTTTCTCCCTTACAACCCCCTTATATCTCTCTTTCTTTTTTTTTATTCGTCAACGCGCGTTCCCTTCGTTTCTAGCAGCCGTCGCTTTGTATTCGATATCGCGACACAACCCTTTCGCCAAGCGGATGAAGTACTGGCGAGGGATTGGTGGTTGGGTGGGTGAAACGAACTTAGACACCGTGAAAGGAATCAAAGTCCACGCTTTGTGAGCGACTCCTCTGAAAAATGTACGAACAGCAGAGACGGTCCAACGTTGTTGCGTCGTACAAAAGGAATCGGGACCCGTGCTTCTATATATACCTACTCGGTATCCCGCCATTTTTCCGACGCTTTCACGTTTTCTCCCGTTAATTAAATCGAGCCGAAGGACGGAAAGCCGCGTTAACAACGGACCCAGAGAGATCAAAGCTCGACCGTATATATATATATATATATCGTTCCGTGGACAGAAGGCTGGCTGATAGGTAGAAAAAAGAAGGAATTACATCGAGGCGTGAATGAGGCGATCCGCAACCTGACCGAGATCACGTGCACCCACGGCACGCGGTAATGCAACCCCCGTTAATTACGTTATTCGCGGCTGATTGGCCAGCCGCCGCGTCCGCGTTAACGCGATTATCAAGGAATCGATCACTTATTCCTACCCCGGACATTCCCAATTTACCCGTTCTCCCTCTATCCGCCGTTTCTGCCACCCTACTCCCTCTAACGGTCTTTACTTTTGGCTCCGAACCGCCGAAAAGTTTTCTTTGATTGGACGTCGGACGCAATTAAAGCGGCACGGGAAGGGGTGGCAACACGCGAGCGAAGTTGCGAGAGGATAAGGAGGAGGAGGAAGAGACCCGAGAAAAGAGAACGAGGACAGCCAGTATGTCCCTTGCTAATGAGCCAGGGTCGGGCGACACGAAGCTACTTCCTGTACCGATGAAAAGAACGATACAGGCTTCTTTTTTGCTCGTCGCGCGCAAGGGTTGCTAGCTGTTGACGCGGACGGATACGGTTAATTATTAAGGGAAGTTTCCGCGTTGACGTATCTTCGAACGAAGCTGGGACACGCTCGAGCAAGGATCAAGAGAGGGATCCCCGCTGAATCGAGATTCGAATTCAGGTCCTGCTCGTTCGTCGTCGACTAATTGAACTGTCCGTGTATCTATGCGCAAGTGGGATAGCTTCTCCTAAGCCCGGCTGGAGAAGACCCTATCCTCGCTACGTCGAATCCAGGAAACAAACCCATTTCGAATCGGGCCACGACGATACACGGTCATGGTTAACTTTACGGAAAAAGAAAACGCGGGGAAGGGACCGGTTTTCGATGACCAGATTGATGGCCCCTCGGCCGGGTTCACATGCGC
>NW_015373997.1:1813235-1893776 GCF_001272555.1 Dufourea novaeangliae | reverse complement strand
TCCCCATTCCTGCTCTCCGCGACCGTCTCCGGACCCGCCTCGAAAAGCACTCACATTGATTTGTTCGCAACTCCTGGTTTATAGCCTCTCCTTACGTCGGGACATCGACCACTCCCGTATCAGTCCCGATAAAAACCCCGTGCCTAGCCTTACCCTCTACCTCCCCTGGTAGAGTCGGCCCCCATCGAGAGCCGACCGTTAATTCAAATCGTTCAATCGGTCTGAAAAGGATCGTTTCTTGTGGGCCCGTGTCGATCTTCGTGTAACGAGGTTACACACGGGAAAAGGCAGAGTGTTGGGATTATACTGCAAAAACTTCTCTTGGCAGCTAGCCGTCGTAAAGAACACGATGTGCCTTGGCAAAGGGTGAACAGTTTCAAAGGCGTTGTTCAACGTTCATCGCAGCTGGACGATATTGGTTGTTTCGTCACGCGACAACTGAACTCGATCGTTTTAACCATTTCTCTTTCGCACGTTTCAATGTGAACTGTGTGTAGCAGATAGCAAACATCGAACCGTGATCGATACTACGAACAACAGAATTTTTTATCAGCGATAACTATTGCGCAAAATTTCGGGCTATACGTTTACGGTAATTGTAACAATATGGTTTTGTAAATAATAATCGCTTTGTAGCAGTTGTTCAGAACACTACTCCAGCATTTTTTGGATGTCGGTGGAACACATATAGGCGCTGGCTACCAACATACTCTAAACCAGGGACTTCTACCGAAACGTAGAATACCGATATCATACCGATATTTTCGGTTGTACCTTCGCCCTATATAACCCTATATAATCCCTACCCTTATAGAAACCGAAAAAATACCGGTATTTATTTCGGTTTTCGGTAATATATCGGTTACGGTATAGCTTTGATGCCATAATACCGGTATCAAAAGCATACCGGTTTAAGTCCCTGTTGTAAACAAAATTGCAAAACGATTTCGTGGTGCTTCAACGAGAAGAAGGAAATTTCGAGGCGCCAATAGCAGCGAACGTGTTAAGGATGACTTGGAAGTATTTCGTGGTTTGACTTGCGCGAGAGAATTTTTGGCAGACGATCTCCCCACGTTATCCCTTTTGGAATAATAAATGAAATTAGAGCTTCTCCTTCTGTTGTATCGGACGGCCCGACTGAACTCGGTCGATAGTTATCAACGGAATTACAGCGATTAGATAACCAGATACGTGACGGCGAAGCAATCTGTGCCGGCGTTAATTAGTCATCCGAGACGGTACAGGGCAATGAATGATTTAGTGGATCGGTCGCGCCTCACAAAGAGGTTTCCCGTGTTTCCAGGTCCCGGTTATGCATATTGCAGGAACGTGCCCGTCATTCAAAATCCCCCCGCCACGCCGCGCCGTGCTCGCGGACCGTTCTCCCTTTTTAGCATGACATCAACGGAACGATAAAGGACTTTCGATCGTGCGATGACTTCTGTCCACCCCATGAACAAATCACGACCACTTTTGTCGCGTAACCGGCGCGAAAATTGCTCCCATAACTGCCTGCTGCTGGGAATTGTTTATTAGAAAAATAAATTCAGCGGACGACACACTTTCGAGCGATTTAGAGGAAGGTGTCCAAGGGGGATGATGAAGAACTGGTACACATCAATTTTCTCATATCATTCTTCATAAAATCTCAGCTCATCTTTAACACTAGAACTACCAACGTTCAACGTATATATTTTTAGATCGATCGATAAATATGGCAAACTTTTGAAAATTTATAAATTTATAAATTAACTAATTTCTTTAATATCGTATCGTAATAAAAGTTACAAAAGATCTAGGAAAATGTATTGTTAGAACATTTTTTGGTAATTCTAGATTTTCATAGATCGACTAACAATTCTTGGAAACAAAATAAAAATTTTTCTTCGCGAGTCGTATGTCTCGAGACGTTATTCCGTGGAAATGGCATCCTGTCGGTGTAGGATTAAGGGACGAAGGAGAAAGACGGTCGACGTCTGCGTCGCCCAGCGATTCCGCGCCGTAGAGACCAAGAAAGCGAATTCACTTTCGAGTGACACGCTTCTATAGTCTCGAAACCCGAGTGGCTTCGCTATAGGCTCCTCTTCCGTCGTCGTTTCACTTTCTCTCGAAGTGCAATTCCCCCGGTTCGATCCCTCCACCGTCCCCCGTGCACCGCCCCGTGGCATCGCCGCCCAAGCAGTACTAACAGCATTATGCAAATGAGACGGTTCCGCCAGCACGAAAACGTTGGAACCCCATTCAAGGTACTTCCCCCGTTCGTCGCAAAAACCGAGGTTTCGCTTCAGCCCAAGTGTATCCTGATAAAGTCCCGCGAACCAAAGGGGGTTGAAGAGAAAGGAGAGAGCAAACCCAACGGCGACCGTGTCCCACCCTCCTCGCGAGACTATTTGCGATGTTTCGATTTCTCAAACGGCTCTGGAGAAAAAGAAACGAGCGTTCGATGGATCGCCCTAGGAGAACGCTACCTGAAAGTCTACTCGGGCGACCCTACTTGGTCTTTCCATTGACAAGGACTCTGGAGTATAGGGTATCGAACAAAGCGCTACCCTTTTTCTCGGTTAGAGATTCGGGAATGCTTCTTCCCGTCCTGAATTTTTTTCACGATTCTAACGACGATCCTATAGTGTCACATTACTGGAACATGTACTGTTTCTACTCGTGTATATAGGACACCTGCTGCATCTATAGAAAATGATGGTTCGTAATCACTACTTCCCCACAGCAACAGAAACAGAGTGTATTGAGATTTTTTATTTCTCCCATAATAAGTCTGTTCAGCAGCTTCAACAATTTCGTAATACTTTTCTGGTCTGTTTAAGATAAGAATAGTTCTATTCCAGAATCGATTAATAGGTTTTGATACTGTGGGATGTCCCTTGTGAATGCAGTAAACGAGTACAAAGTAATACTGGATTTAATTACGAACACCAGTGAGGTAACTCAGGGAATTGAATTCTCCGGCGCTTCTTTTCCCGATAGAACATTTCCGGAACTTTAGGGAGGCCCGTTGGGAGCAGGCGAGGACGCGGGACGGAAAAGATTTCGCGGGAAAGCGAAGGGGAGGTCTGCGTTTGACAGTCCGACGGTGGACAACGGAAGTCCGCGAATTGAAAACGTACGATGAAAAAGGGTCTCCTGCAGTCGCATCGCTGGGACTGGAGTTCCCCAGAACCATCCGAAGTTTTATAGACCCTTCGTGGCACGGCTGGACGAAGGTCTGATCGATCGACCGTAGCCATACTGTGCTTCGATGGAGGCAACGATATAATCCTTGGATACTTTCTCCGTGCGCTTCTTATTTAGGAGAAAGAGTCATTAACGATTTATTTAATGAGCCGTTGGTCACGTGTTTCCGGTTAACCCATTGCTGATCGTAAGTACACTAATACGCCACGTGGTTTATTTGTCATTTTTGGTACTACAATAAAAGATCCATGAGAGTTGGGTAGAAAGTTCCTCATGAGAGTTTCTACTTCATGCCCACCACTGGGAAGGGGGATCAGGCGTGGAACCTGTCAAGCGCATAATTTATTTCCCCATCCCTCGCTTCTGTTGCCCAGGCTCAGACTTCGAGAAAAGAATAGATTTGTTAGGTGTTGAACCGATTCGTGGTACACCGTAAAACTTTTGAAGGGGTCTCGAGTTTCAAACTCTAATGGAGCCTCTACTGTACTATTAAAAATATTCAATTTCTTCTCACATGGGGAAATCGCGAAAGCTGAATCGTGGATTGAGATGAAACTTTGTGGGTTTATAGAGTGATTTAAGCCAAGAATAACGGTATGTTTCGTTCATGTCCGATTGTTCTTTAATGGTGTGAAAACTGACCTGAACATCAAATAGGCACTGCTATTTTTTCGCATATACTTAACTCTTAAAATACAAGAGATGATATACTGTACCACCTAATAAAATACGATGCAAAGTTGCGTGATAGCCACACTGTCGCACCGGTAGCGTCAAAATATTCCTCGACCCCCGTACCCGACAGAGTTAACGAGGAAGGCATTACGACCTGGCCGAGAAGAAAAATGCCGGGAATCGTTACGCGAAAGTCGAGAACTCGCGTTACAACGGGAAACAATAAAATCATCACGAAGAGAGTAACCGTCTGGACTTTGAAATTAGACCTGTCGTGCAGGAACTCGAGGCATAAAAATCTATTGTTCTTTCCAAGTTCCTTAATTGTCGCGGCTGAAGCTCGCGAACCACGTCGAAGTGTGCAGGTCGCGGGAACGCGTGTCGCTCGACGCACGCGCTGTTCCACGCCTCTACAACGGAGATTTGCCAGCCGTCTCGAGACTTTCGCCTGTTACCCATTGAAAGTGATACACAAGTGACGCCGATAATACGGAACGTGCTATCGACGGCTCGATTTCACGGTTCTCGGAGGGTGCATGAGAATGAGGATCGAGCGGAACGGTAGCGCCTGGTTTCAACTTCCTCTCAACCCTTCCCCGTGGAAAGTTATCGCTTCCACCGTGCTCGCGCGGAAGGAACAGGCTATCACCGGTCCCACGACGTTCTGCCGCGAGACCGTGAATCTCTCGGCTTCGATTTCCATAAAGATCGCGAGAGAATGCCAGCTGAGGAATAGTGACGGAACCTGGAGACTGGTCTGGCCACTTCGCTTCGAACGTAATCGTCGCTGAGATCCGAGAGCGAAGGAAAGGGTGCTGGAATAACCAAGGGACGAAGGGGCCTGGCCGTGGGCGAGAACGGTTTACGAGCAACCGGAGGGCCTGGCGAATCGGTTTATCGGGTCTCGACCGGCGGAGCCATTCAACGAACAACCGTTTAGACCAGGCGTAGTATTGTCGGGCCAGACATCACGGAAATTCGACTTTCACCCTCTCCGCGACTTCGTGCCTTCTCATCGGTTCTCGAACCTCTCCCATCACCCCAAAAAACTCCACTGTTACTAAGCGACGCGTGCAAATGTCTGGCAGACCACGTCGTCACCTTCGCCCGTCGAAGTAGGTTCTCATGCATCTTTGATGCAAGCCCGGCCTCCTTCACAGCCGCGGGCGCCACGTGCATCGCCTCGCGGCGTCACGTCGCTGGGACACGATAAGAGGTCCCTGCGCATAGACCCTCGAGTTTACGTCGGTGACGGGTGTCGCCGATGGGGATTCCATCGATACCTGTGTTTTATTTTTCTTCGCCGGTTGTTCTGTTTCTCGAGCAGAGAAATGTGTTTCGAGACGATCGAACAGCTGAAGTGGGCTTGTTCTGAAAAATTCAGTGGTCCTTGACCCAACATCTTTTGAATAACTTCCGCGAGGGACGACGGAACTAATATAATATTGTAGAAAATAATAGTAAGATACTTGAATTTAGGTGGAAGCAACTTGAAACAAGCCTCCGACCGTTCACGCGAATTATTCGAATGTTTATAAATTTTGTCACAAACCATCGCGATTGAATTGGAGTTTCTGCCATCAAGAGTTCCGAGAAATTAACCCTTAACTGATAAGATGGGGTCTAAGGAACCCCATGAATATTTTTAAATATAGTAATACGATTTCCATCTAACCAGTTGAACACGAAGTACAAGGGGTTATCGAAACTTCGGTGGACGCATGAAACCTGCTATCCACTTACGCCTAAATTCAGTATAAAAAATTGCCGGTCGTTACAAGCTATCAGTTGGACGCATCTCCTAGGATCCGACGAAAAAGATTGCAAAGCACGCCCGAACTCTGTTCTAACAGAGCCGTGATCAATTTTCAAGGAACCGTTCTCGGCCAACGCGTGAACGCTTCTATACCGAGGAGTTCCTCGCTTCGACCGGCGGCGGCGATCTTATCGACGGGTTTCCCGGTAGTCGTCGGTAATTAGACGGTGCGAATTATTATCCTGGAGCCCGGTCGAAATTTATGGGGAGTGTCGTTCGCAGTCCTCGAGCGATGCCCGCGCGGATAAACTTTCCTCCAAGGCTCGACGGACAGATTTGAACTTGTCCCACGAAGTGCACTTTTCACTTTCATTCTTTTTTTTTCCGCTCCACCCTTCTTCACGCCCGAATCGAAGCGCTTCCAGGCGCCAGGGAAGATTATTGTACGTTGCCCCAGTCGTTAAAAAGTCAGCCACTTGGCTATTCTCCGGGGACCACGAACAATTAGCTGGAATTAATTATCTCGGAGTGCGCCCCGTCCCCGGTTTTGTTCCATTCCGCCGGGCGCCGATCCCCTTTCGCTGGCCCACATAATAAGCCGGGATCCGAACTTTGACACTGGGCGTCGAACTCCCTTAATCCGACAGAATCAGTCTGCCAGCAACTTCCGGCCCCATCGGCAGGTTCCTCGATGTCGCTTAGCTTGCCGGTTCTATGAAGTCTAACCGCCGCTGCAGAATCTTTTGATATCCCTCCACCCACCGTGCCACCACTACCTAGAAAGTTAACGATCCGCGAAAAGTAAGAGTCGACCATTGAATCTTCCAGAAGAAACGTCACCGGCCCTCCTATTATCCGACAGACACCTTAAGCCTCTTGCTCTTGTTTGCCCCCTACCGCAGACGACTTCTTCATCCCAAGTCTCCTTAACCCAACCGTCAGTTTGGACGCGTGCAATTCATTCGACGGTCGCTAAAAATCTCGGGAGAAAAAGACGTAGGATGGTCTCTACGACGGTGGCACGATGGACCTCCAAGCTTTGCAGTCCTTTCTCTCTTTCGAGAAGAACAAAATTGACGTAGGACCTTTTTGTCGCCATTTTAGAGGACAAAGATCGTGAATAACGCTATCGGAAGTAAAAATTCGTGGATAATTTTATTGCCAGCCCCGTGTTTCTGCGATGACGAGGAAAAATTATAATCGCCTACGATGTCGTGTCGCGCGGCGGCATGTGAATCAAGACCGCGGAAACGCGGCTGGTCGCAAGCGATTTATTTTCATGCTCGAACCACCACCCCCTGCCACGGCTCCTCCGCCATTCGTTTTCGATGCGTCCTCCCACCCCTCTACCCCCCTTTCGTCTGCGCGGCGGGCTGAAATTATCATTTAGCCTCCAAGGCTAAAGCACACATATCCTCGTTTAGTCTGCCGGGAGACAATTTACGACACTTTCCGCGGGCCCTGCGCTTAATCCGCGCTTCCAGCCTCGAGTGTGCCAGCCCCCCACACCCCCTGACAGCCCTACCACTCATCCCTCTCGCTTCCACTTCGTGTCTACCGTCGCCTCCGTTGTTTTACACGCGTGTGTACGTACCTAATATACGAATCGTGGCTTAATCCCAGCCTGGGTTTCCGTATGCGACGCAATGCGAGGATCACCAGGGTGCCCCCTCCCCCTCGCCGCATCGTTTGAACTTCAAAGACGGTATGTACGGTGCCGGTAGATTGATCGTCGACTCGCGCGACTGCCGTTGTAAACAAACGGATTGTAACGCAAATTAGGGTGCTTTGTTGCAACCGGGAGGGAGGGAATATTTACTAAAGAACCGGGGAACAGATTCCGCACGAGGGGGAGGGAGGGGTGGAATTTGTACACCTGCGAACGTACGTAAGTTTCTCTTTCTAGCTGTGACCCGGATACAAAGCTTTGGTTATGAGAATTTCTTCTTGGATGCGTAGACAAAGGGACGAAGGAATGTCTTAATTTTCAACGGGTTGTATTTAATGCTGTAGAGTGTTTGGACGACGGTGTAATATTGATATAGCCTACGTCGGAAACTCCCGGTGTTATCTAGTTGTTCGTTTTCTCTCGTGAAAGAACTTGGTAGTTCCGGTTTGTTTCTACCCTGATAAAGATCCGAGTTGAGTACAGTAAGAAAGTAAGTTTGTATTATTATTTTCCCTTATGTATCTCTTTGTTTTAATTCCGTGAAATGGTTTGAAAATTTTTTTCTTCTATTATGTTCAGATTCATGTTAATTATCGATCTATAGAATAAATAAAAATATCATTTAAAAGTATCTTTTCTATTGATTGCTTTTTTTTTCAAATTAGGCACGATGTTACAATCGTCCTCAGGGGAACGGACAGAAATACCAAATGAGTCCTTCTAAAGAAAGTCCCGTTTAAAAAAATTGCTGCAATATATTCCAAATTTTTAGGTTCGATTATGTAGTCCAGTGATTAAGGTTTGTCGACGTATCCGAATTTTTTAAAAATTCTACAAAATTTACAACTTACAGAATCAAAAAAACAAACTGTTACGTTTGTCCCTGGTCTCCTCTACTGGTACGCTCACCTGTCGTCAGTGTGTTGAGTAGAAGCATATGCAATAAGAATGTTGATTATATAAATGCTTTGATTCCTCGATCCACAGAAAATTCCATATACGAGCTATTATATATATGGTAATAGCAACCCTTTCTACACCTGTTTCCTCCAAACCCCGGAGTCGAATACACGATCGGGGGTCGATTCAGTGAGCCAATAATTATGTAAACCACTCCGAGCCCGATTAACGCCAAAAACGAAGCCGTGCGGGGATCGATGTAATTGAAACCCCCCACAAATCAACGTCACCCCAGTCTGTAGCTACACGTGCCGCGTGTGTATACGCCCGTCTATAACGCAATTTTTCTGCGCCCCGGGTCCGGCTTGAAATGTTTTTTTTTTTTCCAGAAAGTCATCGGAGCTCCCTTTATTAAGTCTAACCTGGACGGGTGGAAGTACGGCCCCGTTGCCGAAATTTCCAGCAATTTTTCATTCCCCTTTCGCGCCAAACTTCGCGAAGGGTGGACGAGTCTCGGAGCCGTCCTCTTCTGCGGGACGGGCACCGAACGCGTGCCCTGTCCTCCGACTTGGCAGTTTCGCCGGGTAATAAATGGCACGGTCGCAGCACCTACTTTTCAATCGGGGTCTTCTAAGAGTCAATAAGTGTCGACGGATGATGTACAGTCCTAGACGCGGCGTAATAAGAAGTTATTCCCACTTCATCGCCAAGGGAGATTCCGAAGTTGTGCTCGAAAATTCCTTCGCTGTTCCGCACGGTGACTTGCGATGAGTTGAGTTGTTAATGGAAACGGTGATCGTGTGCATATTTGAATAATTCATTTACTGGTTTGGTATGTATGTTCTAATACTCGTGACAGAATAGTTTGTCTCCAGAATTCTAGTGTATACTCGTATCGATTAATCTGTATGTCCACTGAAGAGTATTCGTAGAGAAGATATTCTCTGCCGTAAGCGTAGAATTTCATTCGCGTTCGGTTGGGTCCCGATCATGACACGATTATACGTAACGATTAAACATATGAAATAATGTTTAGTCTCGTCTAGACCTGAAAATCAACCTTTATACGTCTCCATGAATTTTATTCCCGTTTTCAAAGCGAGCTTTGGTTCGCCCAGCCACGAAACGAGCTCTTCCTCTTTCTCTTTCTCTGATCGTTCGAACATTTTAAATTCGTTCATCACCGGACGAGGCAACGGTTGAATCGTAAATAATCCTCTCAGGGCGTTTTCGCAGCTAGAGCGTACGAACCGCGGCACGTACACACACACAGATCTAGCGCCCGCTCAACAGTGCTGCATAATAAGCAACATTGAAATTAGGCGGGCCAGGAGGGGTTTTAATATAAATTCATACGCGGCGCGGATATGAATTATTCACAGCGTAATTTGGAAAAACAAACGACGAATAAGCAGTCGGTGTATAACCAACGGTTGCGATGAAGAGCCGGAAGCAACGAAGAATGGGGTGAGAAGAACGGATAAACTATGACGTTCGAACCAAAAAAGTCGTTCGGGAAATTCCGTGTCTTCTTTCGTGTCTACTGTATAAAATAATAAATAATCTTCGAACAAGAAAAGCATCATTCGCACGCTCTTCTTTATATCCATATATAGGGATCGTTGTGAAATCGCTGTCGTTTCTGCTTGTTTCCCATTTTACTTCACCCTCCTTGGGCCGTTTCACGATCCCTTCGTCCCCCTTCACGACAGTCCCACCGGCGCGTTGCCATAAAACGGCAAACGCTGTCGCAGGCTGTTACACACCCGAATCGAAACGGACGAAAACGGAGGAAAAAGCAGGGAATAGAGCGGGTGTCTAACAGCTGATGATAAATCTCACCTGCCGACGACTCGCGCGGAATCGACGAACGGCTGGCTGGTTCGTCGACACGGCCGTGATTCTTGGGTGAACTTCCGAAAAGCACCCACACCTGATCACCCTGACTTTGACGTATGTTATCAAGGTCACCCTTCGGAGTAACTTTTAAATGGTTTAAACAGCCGATCATTGGTTATTAAAAAGTTATTGACAAAGAAAGATTGAAAAACGTACGCGTAAGTTTCTCAGAAATCTGAACTTTTGTAACTGCAGTGTCTTTAAAAAATACTGTTCAAAGCATTATACCGATCTAAGTTAATCAGAGCTGGTTAAAAAACAAACTGGTAAAATGAATACTTGCTTATTTCATCCTTGAATTCCGCCACAAATCTGCGGTGATAATAATATCTTCTTTCTTGCAGTATCTCTCACCAACTATGAATTATTTTTCCATGAACTGTTTCCATTCAGACTCGAAGCATTATACTAATTGGAGTCGGTTAGACACAATTCAAGCATTTTTTTGTACATAACTTTTTAATAACTGATCGGCGGTTTAAACCTTTAGAAAGTTTACTCGGGAGGGTGACCTTGATAACATATGTCAAGGTTAGGGTCATCGGATGTGGGTGCTTTTCGGAAGTTCATCCCGATTCTCTTTTGGTGGCGTATATGTGGCCGTCGGTTAGCAGACGACGAGACGTCTCCTCGCGTCCGTCTCCGAGACTGGGCAAATTACACATCCGGAGTTGCTCGTATACACGCGGCACGGTCTTTTCGCTGGCGAACACGAAAGTGCACTCTCGCGAGTTTGGAACTCGCGAAATACCATTAGGAAGGGCCGCTTGGTACGTTTATTAAGAGTTATGATCGTACGGGACACTTATTAGCTTTTGCGTGCAGCGTTACGAAGCTAAGCCGGCATCGATGTCTCGCGACTAACGACGCGACTGCGACGGGTTCTTGTCGAGTTCTGATAGCCCGTTTAGAATTCCACGATCCATTCGAAAAGCCATAAACTGCAATGACATCGTAAAATCGAAATCCAAGAATCTTGATTAGACGACCACTGCTGCCTTCGCAGACTCTCGGCGACATACGGAAGAGAAATTAAACTTTCAACGACCCGCCTACGTTGACGTAGCAATAATAATCTTATGAACACGTTGGGTACCACTAGAAAATCGCGAGGGACGTGTCATGGTGTCACCGGTTTCGTATTCGTATCTATAGATATACGCACGCACATATACACCATCTCCATATTCAACGAAGCCATTCAACCTTGCTTATTTCCATTATATTAAACGTTCAACTTTTATGTCGTCCGATCCTTAGTGTCAATGATGTTCGACGCAAGGGAATCACCTATTGAAAAAAGAAGAATAGAAACCCTGATGAGCATATCGTAAAGTATGAAAACCTAAAGTCAAACCACTAGAGCCAAAATTTTAGAAGAGACATTCACTTGTATAATTCTTGACGGCGTTATTAAGTATAGTAAATCTGCCACAGTCCGTCGACTCCATCGTCAACAGAACACTCTCCGAAACTATAACACGACTTTACAGGCGTTCGTCTTTAAAATGTACCAACAAGACTACGTTCCCTGTCGAACGTTTTTCGCGAGGGGAGGAATACAACGTTCCTCTGTCTACCCCCCCGATAACCCCGACTTCCCGATGGCTCGGTAATGCCGGCATCCGGAGTACTTTTTCGCAGTTTAACGAGACAGTTACCCGAACTTGATCTACGTTTAGATATTTTTCTCATCAGCGTCCTGGTCTGAACGTCTGTATGCCACGGGGGGGTGCGGATACGGCCAGGAGTCTCCCGGCTGCGTAGGGTGGCCGCGGGGCAGCGGGGGTGGGACATATTTTTCTTGAAATTTGTCGCGGCTATCTGCCCAACGAGATCTACCCTCGCGTATAATTCCCAGCTGGAGAAGCTGCAAATCTCGAGTCCTCTATCTCCCCCGACAACCCCCTCCGTTCCCACTGGCCATTCAGCCGCCCCGACACGCCCTTCCCCCGAGGCTGATATAAACGTTTAAGATTTCGTGCGTTTACGCGCGCGGAGAGAGGCGGAATCCCGGGGTACAATAAACGCGAGCTAAACACGCTCTTTCCCGGGGATCCGCGCGAGCACTCGAGCGCGTTCCGTGAGTCGAGGCTGGCCACCCCTTCTACGTCTTCCTTCGTCGCATTAAACACGTTTGTATTCCCATATTTTGTGCGCGCGGTGGGGAGGTTAGTTTGTTCATAAGCCTAACGCTCGAACTTCCCTCGTGTTCCTCCCATCCCCTATGCGCGTAGTATTAGAACGGAGAGCTCGTACTGCAGTGATTTTACAGAAATTTACGGGCTTAGTTCGGTATACTCCCGATGAATTACGGCGCAGCTAGGATATTGAGGTCGGGGGGATATAGAAGGCCTGGGTACACGTTAAGTAGATTTCTTTTGAGAGTATTACGGTATAGCGAAGAGAGTTCTTTTCTTCTTATGCTATTTGGTTACCGTCGAGAATCGGTTGATTACGTTGAATCGCGATGGGAGCGAAAGGATGGAGCTTGTTATTAAACAAACGTCGATGGAAGTTCCTCGAAGGAATATACGAGTCTTATTAGTCAGGATATTCGTCCCTCATTTAATAGTATTTGAACTATACACGTAAAACGGGTACCATTTATCGATCAACCTACTGAACTCTCTTACCACTAGTGATCCACTAATAATACCCCTCCTTAAGTACAATCATCCTCGCAAATTAGAGTAATCCTCGGAATCCTCGACAGAATCTGAATAATGCGACGACGTTAACCAGCACGAGAGTTTACTAAATATTTTCTCGTAACTCTGGAGGATCAGTCAGACTCGCGGAACATAATGTCTCGACGCGTCACGGAAATTAACTAATCACGGTGGCGGTGGCTGTCGTCAGCGAGGGCGGCGAACTTTCCCTCGGAAATTTCGTAACTTAGGGAGGGCACAAGGATGTGATATTCGTTATCGTTAATCCGTGCGACACAGACGTATGTACGGGTCTGGGTCACGAGGGTGGTTAGTTATGCAACGGAAGAAGCGCGCGCAATATTTCACGCGAGATCCCTGTCCCCCGCGGCTAAACAGCGCCTCCTTAGGCCACACCTCAGGCATCAACGACAATTAGCCCGTGCCTTTCTCCATCATTTTAGAGTCGTATTATATATTCCAACAATTTATCATAGATTTAAAAATATTACATTCAGCCAGGATTCAGGCCCCACGCAGGTGAAATCAAGAAGATTTGTGGACGACGAACAGCACAGAGAGTGGCGGCCGGTCGTCGTTCGCGCCTGCCTCGAACGAATCGGCGTACGCAGACCGGATAAAGTCACGCTCGCGATTTAAGGGAGGATTTCGTGCGGGAAACGACGTTTAGACGATCGTCACACGAGGCCACGCGCGCGCCGTTCCGTGCGCACCAGCCGTCCCATTTTTTCCCTCGCGCGTTCCTAAATCAAAGGGGGACCTCGTTCGGCGAAGTGTCGCGTGTGAGACGCGAGCGGATCGGCGTCGGAGGGCGCGAAGATTATCTTTTGGGGCTGGTTAATTCGTTAAATAAGCCCGATGTAATCTCGCGACGGCCCTGTTCCGTGCCTGAACCGATTCTGATGCATTTCAGCTGCTTGAAAAATTTCTACAATGTTTGTACAGTAGATACTGCCAACTTTCTGCTGAGAAATGTTAGTTTTTTTTTTCTGTTAAGATTACACGAAGCTTTCCATTTAACGGAATATCGCTGTCGTTGGAATTGGCAGTGGAAGATCACCTCGTAGTTGATCGACTATTAATTTTAGAACTTTTAAATAACTAAGCGGATATTCATTTCCTTTTTTTCTAAGTTTACATAAGATACAGGAATTGTTTCCAGAGTTGCTGTACGAAACCCAATTACGAAGGATAGTCTCTCGAGTGTAAAGAATTAAATATCAATAATCACATTACAAATATCGTCACATAGTGAACCAATTAAATTCCGTATCCTCTAAAAATTTTGCCAAGACATTGGAAAGTAACCGGCCAGTGTTTATTGTCTATAATTTTCTATCAATGTAGAATTCTAGTTACAATAGTAGATACTTAACACTAGAACTACCGATGATGAACGCATATCTGTTTCGATCGGTCGATAAACCTGAGAAACTTTTGAAAATTTACAAATTTATAAATTAACTAATTTCTTCACTTTCAGATCGTAATATAAGTTGCAAATGATCCGAGACAATGTATCGTTATAACATTGTAATCATCGTTATAACAGTGTACTGGCGAATCATTTCGACTTGTTTGGTAGTTCCAGTGTTAATAGAGTGAGGAGAACGTTCCAGAAAATTACACGTTATCTCTCCCGCGATTTAATGCGGTTCCACCCCAAAGACGCCGCAGACAGGGGTACAAATTCGACGATCATCCCCCTCCCTGTGTATGCGCTCGACCCCAATCTGGGTCAGCGGAGTCAAGGTCGTCTTCTTTAATTCGCCGATTTCCTCATGCAAGTTACCCCTCGCTGTATCGCGACCGTGGGGGTTAGGTAAAGACGCGCAGTAGTCAGAGAGACAGCCGACTGTGAAACACGTCGTCCCCCCGCCGAAGAAGCCAGCCCTTAGCCGTGCACGATCCCCATGAAACCGTACATATTTAACGTGACCCTGCGTGAATAATCGATGGACAAAGGCGCTAGCCATTTGTACTCCTCCGGTCGCTAACTGCGCCCCGTTTAAACATTCACGAGGCAGGGGGCCGAGACGTTTCTTTTCCTGGCTGCAACGGAACTCGCAACAAACTCCTCCCAAACACGGAAAGTGGAAAACAGGGGGTGGAATGTTTCGTACAGTTTCCATTGGCTCTCGCCCGAGCTCGCGTGGAATTCGTTTGTTTTTTTCTCTACCTTTCGTTTTCTATTTCTTCCTTCGTTCGATGAGAAATTGCTCCCGTGTTTCATCATAAAATTTCAAACGGAATTTCTCGGATTGCCCCCGGATAACTCGATCGCTATTCGATCGTATTCTTTTGGGAGATCGTTTCGGCCGCGGGAATATTCCGGTATGGATGAAATAGGATGAAATATTTCGGAAATACCGATAGATTTATGGATTATTCCATTATGCGATATTCGATTGTTCGGTTAACGAAACGTAGAACATAAAACCGATCGCGATCATTGACCGAAAACCGGTTTCGTTTAACCAACAGGACAGGATAGAAAATTCGATTGCAACGTGAGTGATGTGAAACGGAAGAGGTGGGGGGAATCTGGTTGATCATCAACACCCGTTTCAAAGAACGAAATAAATCGTCCGTAGGTCTGGAAAAGGGTCCCGTTTGCTCCCGCGGATTTTCCATCCGGAAGAAAAGGTGCTCGCGATTGAATCGTCTCTCGATACTGCCGGTGGCCCCCGGGCTTTTCCTCTCTCTTTTCCGCCGGTAGATCGACTCGGGGATAGAGCTCATGAATAAAATCGTAATTTTTCAGATTACCTTCGCAACAGATTCCCGCCTCTCGAGTGGAGATCGGCCGATAACGCCACTCCGGTTAAAAGGAGTACAGAGGCTGGCTCGCGATACGTGACTCGCGCCTCGACACGTATATTCGGCGTACGACCATTTTTCAACCGAATTTCCCAAGATCGCTTTGAGCGCTCGCGGGTCTTTCGAGCCGTGTAACACGTCGCCCCGAGTATCGAGCGAATCTAACGACCTGTCTCGAGCTTGTCGCGGCGAGTAAACAGCTCCGGCTAATGAAAACAAAACAAGCTAGCGCGCAGAGTTAATGCACGCTGCTGCTTCTCTTCCTAGGAATCGCTCTCCTTCGACATGGAATTTCGCAACGGCCTCGCGAAATTAATAATGCGGCGAAATTAATGATAGAGATCCGCCGGAGGAAAAATGTTTCCTAGCGATGGTTTCGGACGAGGAGAAAAAAGTAGGGGGTACACGAAAAGTGTATCGTTTCGTTTGAATTTCATCGTGGAAAATATTTGCCGGTACGCAAAATCGGGGACACGCTGTTCGGGATTTTCTCGACAGGCACTGCCGCCGAGGTAGCTTGATAAGTTAAGAGATACTTTAGGCAGGATCTATTGTATCATACTCGGCTTCGGGAGCGGTGAATTGTTTGGCGAACGTTACTGAAAGGACTCTTTATTGCCTAGTTGACAATACAAGACGGTTACGGGCATTGTTATAATTAATTCTGTGGCTACGGTGATGGAGGAATGTAAAATAGACTTTGTATAAATTATACTTCCACAATGGAGTATTATAATTTCGAACGATTGGCAACGTTGAACCGGAAAGAAAGAAGAGTATATTCCCCTGTTTCCCGATTCACGCCGTATTCCCCGAGAATTCCACGCGGAAAATAATTTATGAAAAGCTTCAAGGATCCCCGACGATTCCCTACCTACGTTTTGCCTCCCGGCAAATTCCCGCGAGAGAACACTCGTGGTGGTCGGCAACCGAACAAAAAAAAATGAAACAAAACAAAAAGAGAAAAACGGATGCCTGGTGGCGTTCGCGGTGTAACTCGAGCATAAAAATCTATCAGCCCCCGTTTGCGAGTGTATTCCGTGCACGGGAGCGGTAACGAAGGTGTGTGTGTTCCAGTCGCTCCTCCTTCTCCTATTTTTCTATTCTTTTTACCCAGTTGGCTGGGCAACTTAAGCACAGCGTATGTACATCGGAGTTATTTGCAAGTACACGGAACCGAAATTACCATTTTCACGTTTAGCAAGAGAGCACCGGTGCTCTTCTTGGTCGCGCGATTTTCCTGCCTGGCCTCCAGAGCCACCCCCCTTTTGCCTGTATCTTCTACATTGATATTAATGTTGCTCTTTTGCCGCCATCTCCCTCGCGAACCGGATTAATATTAATCGTCGTACAGCGGCCATGTTGCGTGCCCCGGACGTGTACCCCGTAGAGATCTAGCCAACCCCCGCGAAACATTCATCCTCGCGCTGGCCCCGTCCGAGGCGTACACCTACCTACTACGGTGTTGTTCAACGTCCTTGAAAACTCGACACGACGTTTTCCAGCGGGAGGAAAGGGTTGGAAAGGCTCTGCCCCAACCACCCCTCAGGCCAGCCGCGGAACTTGTTTTAAGAAGTCCCCCCAGTGAAACGTTAACACACACGCCACCGACAACCGGCTGCTGCGGTAGTTTACGAGCTGGGAAATTAACGGGCGGATCCAGGCACACGTAGAAATTTATGGGAGATCGGTGTATATTTCATATCCGAAGGAACAATCGTATCAATAGTTGATAACGGTGGAATGTGACGTTCTTGTCAAAATATTCGAGAAAGTGTAGAAGATTTTTCAGATACTAGAGATATGAAATAATAAGACAACTATGTACTGATTGGCTTAAACTAATTGAAACGGAAGATGAATATAAGAGGTTTTTAGAATACTGTAAATTTGTATTCCTTTGTGGATTTAGTTATCAAAATGATGAAGGAGACGTAAGTCAGTCCATAAATGAGAGTAGAGGGCCAGTCTCTTCGGGACAGGGAAGGGAATGTCGGGGAATTCCTGACGGCTAAGTGGCATAAAACGTAAAAGAAGAGAAAGAGAATGAAAACAACCAATTAGTAACAACCCAAGAAAACAAGACAATTTGAAACTAAATATCGTACATAGAATAATTAAATACAATTAACAGAGATTGGATATAGAGAGTCTTCAAGCAGTAATGAGATAATGCTCACAGGTTGCAAAATAAACTGCAATAAAAATGAAGAAAGAATGCTGATAACGTTGCTGTCATGGTTAACCTTTACCACTTTCACTGCCACGTCACGCGAATATGGGTGACACGTACATTACAAAGACGCTGGATTATTCAAATGCCGTTGTAAAAGTTTTGCTTAATAATTAATATGCCAGTATAATGCAAAACAAGATCAACAGTCTCTATTAACTATGTAAACGCATACATTTTCGACCATTCATGACTTGAAAAAGGAAATAAAGTTTGTCTGGCTATGTACGGCTTTTTTCACTGTGGCGATCAACGTAGACTGCCGGGAGTATTCCTTTTGGGACATTGACAAAACTGATGACTTAATTAACAATTTATTTCGAGTGAGACTTGGGCACGGTGCATTTATCATACACGACGTAATTATTAAAAGGATGCGTGTAAAACATATTTTTTACATTTTGTTGTTATGAATAGAAGTAGTTTAGCACATAAAAAAATATGCATTTTTTTGCCATATGTCGTGATTTTATTACATCGTTAATGCATTAAACCCTCCTTATTTTCACATGAACTTTAACATATTTCAATTTGAGCAAAATCCCAGGCATTCTGTACAAAATTGTACTGTCTAAAGTACAGGTTACTGTGTTCCAAATAACTTAAGGTGTACATTTTTTTGTAATTACATTTAGAAATAATCTATTTATAACAAATCCATTGAAACACGACGATATCTATCCAGCAAGCTCAAAACCCGCAGACGTCAGTGGGTTAACCGACAAAATTCTTTCCGTTATTCGTCAGTTCTCACGGCCCACGCACATGATTGGCGGATCGCTCTGTCCCTTGTACCGACACGATCTGGTATACTATTAATGAACATTTAAATTTGCCATTACCAGCGAAGCACGGCAGAGATTTACCCGTTAAATACGGATTCAAACGCGGCCTCGTTTACGCTAGCTTTAATATTATTACGTTACGCGTTTTCATTCGCCGTGTACAGAAATGATTTTGATTACTAGTAATTAAATGGATCGTGCCCGTAGTCCTGCGTGAATTCCCACATTTTCCGCGGCGGTGCTTTAATGATCCTGTAGCATTAAAATTCTTGTTATTCGTTCCGATGAAATAAGATTAGATGTGTATACAGGGTGTAACAAAAGTGTTGTGGGTCCCTGAATTGGGTCACTCGTGAGGTGATTTGGAACAAGTTTTTCCTTAGCAGAAATGTTATCCGAGACATCGTTAACGAGATGATAACGAAAAACTCCGATCAATCGCGCGTAGCATTGGCTACGCGCTGCGATTGGTATAGCCAAGGTTCCTCGTTAATATCTCGTTAACGAAGTCTCGAAGAATATTTTCGCTGAGCAAAAAATTATTTCAAATCACCTCAGGAATCACCCCTTTCAAGGACTTACTATTTCGGGACACCCTGTATTATGTATACCGAGTTCTCGATGCATGGATGAAAATCGAACGACTTCCAGCCAGCAAATGTTACCATAAATTACACGCTATTATTCAAAGCTGCGAAACATGGAACGAGGTCGCGGGTGTTAATTCCAGAACCGTAATTTCATATCGTCGCAAATTCCATGGAATTAATACAAGAATACCGTGGGAGGCACGAGGTAGTTGAATAAAACCGCGGGAAAGAATTCACGTGGCACGAAGAGGAGAGCACACCATCAGTGATTCTTCGCGTCTCTTCGAAACGCGGTCGCGATCACGCATGGAACACGCGCCCCTTTATTCGTCGTTGCTCGATCCACCGTCGTTCGTCGTTTTGGTGGCCAATTATCGCGAGAGCCACGCCTCGGTCCTATTAATTAACGACATCGGTGAAGGAAAACCCGGCCATACGCGAGACCGCGAACGAGCGTAGACCGGCCGAGAAACGGAGGAAAAAAACCGCGAACGAACTTGAGGATGAAAAAAAAGAAAAGAACAAAAGAAAAAAAACGGAAAACCAACAGCTCTTTCGACGATGCATCACGAAGCCATGGTCTCGAATGACACGGGTAACCAAGTTACGAGCTCTGCCAGAGAGGTTACGTACTTCGTAAGCTGTATTATGCCGGTCTGCGCGTTTTCCTCCATCTGACAGCCCACCGTATGCAACGAAAAAACAACCGGACAAATTAGCCCCGTCGATTCGCTCGGTCTCGGTTACGGAACG
Organism: Dufourea novaeangliae; assembly: GCF_001272555.1. NCBI lineage: Eukaryota > Metazoa > Arthropoda > Insecta > Hymenoptera > Halictidae > Dufourea > Dufourea novaeangliae. Next base: position 1,873,835 of record NW_015373997.1, on the reverse strand, counting down.
GTTTCACCAGGCACCATCGCGGTTGGTTTGGTTGTAGTCGCGCGCACGCACGCATACCCGTTCAACGAACGAAACGCAGCCCGTAATTGCATCGTGATTAAACCATTAGCGGCTGTGTGGCCGGCTAAAAAGAATAGGGAATGCGGAATGAAATCAAAATGCAAGGGGGAACAAAATGAACGGGGAAGGGGGTGGGGGGATGGCAGAATTAACCGATATCCGGTCGAAGGCTTGTATTTTTGTTTGCTCGGCGTCGAACAATCGAATCAATTTTTCCGTCGAGCCCAGCTTTGCATAATCCGCAGCCGAATGAGTTCGGAAATCTAAATGGCCAACGGCGACGACGAACCAGCATGCCCCGCGGTCCTCGAGCCGAAACTCTCGAGGCTCGCGGTACGCTTTTTATGGAATTATGGAACTACACCTGGAGACCGCCTCGAGCGTTGTCGCAGCACCAAACAGCTCGTCGAGCTTGCACTCGATATTGTTCACGAATTTATAGAAATCCTCCTTTATTTTTTTTTTATTTTGTTTCGTTTACTTGGTAATCGTATTCGGCGGAATTATGCACGGAGCGATCGATCGAGTTCAAGTTGAGCGTTGTGATCCCGTTGATCTTTTTTGTGAGTGGGGCAGTCATACACCTGGGTGATACAGACCCGATTCGATTTCGGAATCGAACGTCAGCGTCTTGATGGAACCAGCCGGCTCGAGAGGAAGAACGACCGAAAATGGCCTTGCGCGTTTTTATCGTCCACCGAGTTTCTCTCGAGAATCAATCCCGTGTCGATCGTAAAATCGCATGGGATTGACCGCGTGGGGCGGGGGAGAGGGTGGGTCCTAAAAATACGGGAACGAGGATTGCCTAAATTTTCCAAATAGATTTAAGAAGGTGTTAAACTAGAGGATCGTGGAGAACATCGCGGAGTTATCAGGCTCTTTAGATTCTACAGGGTTATACACATGGGATTTCACCCTTTTATTCCCAAATTATTTAAAAATTATGAAAGTAATATTTAAGAAAAAAGAATATTTTAATGTTTTAATCGTCTAATGCCATTTTTTATTCGCTACCGTTTGCAAACTTTTTTACTGTTGTCCCAGTTATATATAATTCTCATTATAATGTTATTGTTCTTAATAAACCCCCAATGTTGCTTACCGTTCATCAATAAACCCTCTTGACGTATGTGAAAGAAATTACAGTTTTGTAAGTTTCTATTGAACTACCAGCTTCTGCGAAGATGGTATCCAAACCCAGAACGAAAACAGAGAGTAAATCGGCGGTTTCGCCGGTGGAACAAACGCTAAACCGCCCTATTATCGGAGATCGTCGGTGTGTGCGTATTCCCGAAGCGGACTTCAATGCGAAAGCGTCGGGAGCTTATGAATTATGAATTTTCCGGAGCGCGCAACCGGCGACGACGTCACTTTAACGGACCGCCAGTCCGGGCTCAGATTAAACTGCCGTTGAAGTCGCGAGAAGGAAAAAGTGGAAAACAACCGACCACTGAATAAGAAAGTGCTCTATCAAGTTCAATAGTTTCACGATTCCATTGACGCAGTTACCGCCACTACTGTGTAGAGCCTTTCACTGATTGACTTGTCGGCGAACGGATTGCGTACTTTCACCTAGTTTTATGTGAAAAATGGTACCCTGTCGGGTGACGTAAAAACCGTTCTCCTGGCGGTTCGATGAATATATCATATCCTGTCCGTAGTGTCCACGGGCGTCTGACTAATGACGCATGAAACTACTGGAAGGCATGGACGCCTTCAAAATACAGTACGAAACGCTGTGACACCGAATTAATCATAAAGTTTATGCTTCGTTCAACAGTTTTCTAAAGTAGAGTATAGTTTGCAACAAGACTAACAGCGTCTATTAACTAAACGCATATATTTTCGATAACTAATGACTTAAAAAACGAAATGAAGCGTGTCTAACTATGTACGACCTTTTTCACTGTGGCAATTTACGTGTTCAACTAGACATACTCAACCTTTTTTACAGCATAGTATACTATACTTCATAATATAATAATGTAAGAAATAAAATTCTATACCTAAATCTATCCAAGCATTTCTTTAAAAATTAGTGTGATTTTTGATGTTGAGACAAACTTTGCTACATGCTACTCCCAATACGTCATCAAGGTGAGAATCAATAAGACGATTTCTATATACGTTCTTTGCATATTTCATTTTGGAATAGGATAATTCTCAAAGATACGATAATACGAACACCGTGACCAGCAGACGGGCATATTTCTAGCCTTGTTCCGGCACCAGTTTCCAAAATTTCGCCTACTCCGATCCCTCTCTCTTTCCTTTAAAAATAACTTCTAGATTCGTATCGCTTTCGAACTCGATAAATTTATCAAATAACTTTGCATAATCATATCCCAATGTAGCTAGTTGTGTAATAATCGCTGTTTCTAAGTGCCAGGGATTCTTCTACAAACAATAGACAATTCATATAATTTCGTAAACCTTGAATTCGAAATTATCGTATAGTTTTCCTAAGAAACGTCAATATTCTTGTTTAGCTTTTGTTATGGTTGAAAAAGTACCTTCCTAATAATGAGTATGAGTGTTTCGGACCGCAGATAAAAGCCAAGCGGGCCGCAGGTTATGGCTAGGTTAAACCGTTGATTTGTATCTGGGCGCAGCACAGATCAGTAGAACAAGCCTTCGATAATCAGCCACGTATCTCAAATACTATATTGAGCACCAGCAACCCACCCCACGCCCCCTCCCGAATAAGTTTGTATCCGCGGAGTATGTTCGGTCTGTCCAGTCTCAGAAGCCAGACGACGCACCCCCGTCTTCCCGGCGATAAAATTCATCCAGGGAGAACGGTTCGCCGCGCCCGTTTCTCCGATCTCCGTATTTCACCGGATCGGCAGAGGGTCGCGTTTTTCCTTCTCGCTCGATCGGGCGATTGTTTACGCGCGCGAACGCACCACGGCTGGGGTGGAGATAGAACGCAGACGAGACGGGCGTGTACCTGTTGAAGGCTCCAGGTGTGCTCGCGAATGAAGAATGTGTAGCTGCAGCCACCCCGTCGCAGCCAGCGATTCACAGTAGTACACACGATGAACGCGCGCGACGGACCGCTCTTTCGCTTATTTTTCTTTTTCTTTCTCGCGACAGCTCGCGGCGCCTGGGCGCCGAGTGGAAAACGGGGGAAATTGAATAAAGTTCGAGGAACGATTTCGTGGGTACATCGAGCGGAATGATATATTCGAGTTCGTGTATCGCGTATTACACGTGCGACGACAAGGGAGGCCCCGCCGTCTCGTCTGACCATAGATGTGTCGACTTCACTGGCTACGATACAGTAAATCCTCGATGAGTGTTCCAAGGCTCCTGGCAAGGAGAGGTCTTCAGGTGTAATACTGACTTTTTATGAAATATTCAATTCAGTGCCGAGGAATCATTGAGCACTCATCGAGGATTTACTGTACCTCTCTTTTTTCCTCTACGCAGATCTCTCGCCTTTCCATTCACCTTTGCATCTTCACGCCCCATCTCAGGGTCCGATATGCATCATACTAGATACCAGATACGGCTTCGAAACGCTAAACTGCCGTGTAAAGCCGTGTGTACCTGCGCAAAGAGCAGTTCGAAATCGGAGAGAGAAGAATCTCTTTGGACGGAACGCGTCAGGCGTGTAATCGGAGATATAATTGAAGCGGTGACGGTGGCGTTTGCGTCTAACCAGCCACCAGAGCACGTAACTTTAATTGTTTATATTTTGAAAATTATCGAATATCTACACCTTATATTCCACATAATATATCATTAGGCATCTCTGTACTATCATTTCAGAAAACCTCCTTAAAATCGAAATCGGACAGTTGGGCTCCTTCCCCTGTGAGCTATCCGTCGACCATTTCTTCTCTCCAAATTCATATAATATACACAAACAACAAAGATGGCTGCCGCCGCGTGCTGTATCGCATACAATAAGACCTAACGAAAACACGCGTCGAGCCGAGTCCCCAGGTCGTGAATATTTCTCGCTCGATCCGCGACGTTCGAGTGGCTTCCGTGTTTATTTTTTAGCCGGCGAACGTAAACCGCGCGGGCGAAATCCATGGCGCGTAGCGGAGACGGGAACGAGATTACCGTTGGATGAAACAACATTTTTCACGGCGTCAAAGCGCGCCCCGTGGCCGCCGTTCACAGGGATTCGCGCAGTTTCGTTGAAAAATTTCACCGTTGCTGACAGCCGGACAATTAACGGCGATTCGATTGGGGAGAGAGTACGTCAATTTGGACTTTCGCGGCCTGTGTTCTCAGGACTGATGTACAGGGTGATACAATAAGTATTAACACTTGAATATTTCCGTTGTTTTTTGAGATATGAAAAAACTCTGTTATCAAAAGCGGGTCAATACAGAGGGGGCTGTAATATGGCAGTAACAAATTTTTCCTGCAGCTGCAGGAGTTTCGGAGATGTTAATTTCACCTCCAGTTTATTAAATTAAATGAGATATTTTTTTATGCATTTGTTGATGCAATTCGACATTCTCTGTAAAGAGATGGTAGATACTAATATTACAATGTTATTCTTAATGGAAAAATTATTTTTTCACGTAGAATAACCAGCTACACCTTTGTACCACTAGTTATATGACACTCTGTGTATATTTTTCATTCTTTCCTTAGAACGAACGCTCTATGTCTCTGTCAATGCATCGTGGTTGGTTTATGAATATGTAGAGGGTGCATGGTCGCAGTAGCTGCGGCGTGGTGGTAGTCAGACACCGGAAAACTCTAGATAGCCCGCGCATGAATATGCTAAGCGCATCGCGGCAACGAGGGCTAAAGTAATTTTCTTTTTTCTCGCTGCGCTGACCCTCGGTCGCGTTGATCCGAGGGACGAACCCATCCGTCCTCCACCGCGGGATGATGTCGTAGTATCGTGCACCGTTTTTCTTCCCCGGCAGTGTATACTGGACACTCTTTATCCACTTTCCTTTCGTTTGCGAGACGTAGTTGTTTCGAAATGCATCCCAGGAAGAGACAAAGATTGTCCACCGTAAATATCGTATTAACGATGAATAGGAATATTAATAGCTGTCCATCGAAAATATATTATTAATGATAAATAAGAATATTGAGAGGGGTCCATTGTAAATATCCTATTCACGATAAACAATAATATTGAAGACTGTCCATCGTTCATAATACAGATCACGATTGCTGTAGAAATGTTAATTGTCGTGTCGGTTACCTTGTGCATTTGAATGGCAAGAAATGTATTATTTCGCTTTCCTTCGAGTGTTCGTACACAACTAAAGACTCTAGATTACGTTCATGATACCATCATCGCGAAAAAATATACCGTTTAAAAATCATGGAAGAACGAAGCATGGTAAATCCTTCCAGCAGCTCCCTCGTGGTAGCTATTCTAAAACGCCGAACGAGTCGAACAGTATCGAGCGAGGCCGAATTCGCGTGACCCTCGGCCGTTTACGCGACCGTGTAATTATCGTTCTAACCGGGCCGGGGCATATTTTTCGCGACGTTTCAGCGAAGAAGTGAATAATCAAAGACCAGAACGCCGAACAACGCCAATTTTGCGGGATCGGCGACACGGCTCCAAAAACGGTTTAGCGATACAAGATTGAACGGAACACGGCGAGGCTCGAGTGATTTTTTTCGCTCGTTGTTTTTACAAAATCGCGAACTACGCCGGGGTGCACGAGTCGCGTGGAGAACAAGAAAGGTAAGAGGAGACCGGTTTGATAATAATATCCGCGTGGCGTGACGGGACACCATAAAAAACCCGTGGCTCCGTAATTGTTGTCGTCGCGAGTAATTGCACGTATATATATATTTCTGCAATACAGTGCCTCTTTCCTGCTTCTGTCCCCCGAGGGCTCGGTCGAGCGTCCAATCTGACGATCGACGTGCTAAAATCCGAGATAAAGCTCGAACTTTTACCCGTCACTCGTAATTTTCGGTTTTCATATCGAGGAACGAGGGCTTCGTGACGAGAGGCCGTAACGGAGGGAAACTGCTGTGCTATATTAACGGCTGGGGGTTGTTTCGCCGATAGTTTTCGGCGAACGGATGGAAAAGATCAAGTCTTACGTCGAGCGGTTCGAAATTGTTTTCCAGCTCGCCACGATTTCCAGAATTATTATGCTTTCGATGAATAATCGGTATCGTTTCTACTTCCCATCTTGAGCTTCATTGGATCCCTCTCCTCGTTTCCCATTTCGTTCTATCGTGTCGAGAGAAATATGGTTCGATGGATCGTCCCTGTGACGATCGATCCACGCTGACCCGTACGATGTTCATCCGAATGAAATATTATAGATCATCGGGAATTTCGACGGTCTTTAATCCTCGTGCGTGATTCGAGACTTTATCCCCCGACTCGGGTAGACGGCAATCGTCGCGTCTTCGCCCGTCGAGATTTATTGCCCCGTGGCTTCAGGCAGACGCGAGCAATTTACATTCCCCGGGTATACGACGTACGCTTAGTTCCCGGGCGTTTGAAGGTGTAGCCAATCGTCGGGACGTCACCCTTCGCCTCCTCACTCCTCTCCCGACTAGACTAGTCGACGTCTCGAAATTACCCGGGATTACGGTAGCGGGACAGTTGCCCTGCATGAAACACGTGGATCGATGAAAAAATTCGCGAGAAGCGACAACGTGCACCCTTCGATAGACACCGTTGTATCAATTTATCAGATTCTCGGGACAGCGAAGATCGAATACCACGAGAAGGATGAACGTCGAACCAAGATCAGACAGAATAACCCGTAGTTGTAAATATGATTCCTTATTTAGCCATGGATATACATCGACGCGTCTAGGATGATCAGATTGACCGTCCTAAGAAATAATCTTCACTGAAGCGTATTTGAGTGGTGGGTTGGGGGATGGGTAGCTCGATACAAAAGAAGATTCGGCTACGGGGCGGAATAGACGGGTTCTTCTGATTTCTCGACAACAATATGTCTCCGTCTTCCCATCGTGGCAATAAAACCGACGTTTCGCTCGCGGGAACCATTTATCGGAGGACGCGTTTCGGCGAAATCCAGCGACGTCTGAAGGACAGAAAGAAGGTTAGGGTCAGGCGACCGGAGCCGTCTTGATTATTTCGCGAGGCAACGACGAAAAATTTCGACGTGGAACAACCGAGACCGCAGTGGGGGGGGGGGGTCCCAATGGACCCCCCGGCGCGTGTCATTATGCTCAAAGGATGAAAGGGTCCTTCAAAGGATCCTTGGCTCCCACTTTCATTTGCATTCAGGATTGGGAAAAGGCCGGGATCGCCCTGGCTCTCGTTCGCCGCTTGTCGGGCCAGAAGATGATCCCAGGCGTGGCCTATGGTCCTTTTCGTAATGAGAAATTAGGTCAACGTAGTTAGACGGCCGAGAAATAACAGTAAAAATGACAGCCACGTGATGTCAGGGGGGAGGGTGGTGGGTGAAGAGAGAAAATAAACGGCAACGCAGTAAGGTCCCGACTTCTCGTCGAAACGAAGTGGCCCGAAATTAGTTTACCTTTGGAAATGAATTTCTTCCTTTTTCTTACCTCGCGCTGGCCTCCCGACTTCCTGTCCGACGCGAGGGCCATTTTTCTGTGGCTAGCCGGACCCTCCCTTGTCCTGCGGAGAGATTGCCGCGGAAACGAAAATAATAAAAGAGCCACGCACGATCGAAGAGCAATATCTAGCAACATTCCCGAGTAATAATGGCCACGATTGTTCCCGCTTCACCTGTACCCTTCTATAACACCTTTTTGCTTTCTTTAGACGTCACGAGGGGAGATCTCCTATTAGGATTACTAGAGTAAAACTAGATGTTACTGGTGGAGTACAATATTATATTATCCAAAATACGTATTAATGAGGTTGATAAATCCTCTGTGCCAAGTTTAAGAAGCTATATCCTCCAAGAAATACCACCCGATTATCCAAATTTAACGCAAGATCATACGAAGTCAAGCAACCGTGATATCAAACATTCTAAAGAGAGCAATGAAGCTTTTCCCACCTGCTTTCTTCTGATCACCGCACTTTTCCATCTGTTTCACTGATTCCATCCGGTTTCTTTTCCCTCGACTACTTTGTCTATCCCGACTATCCCGCTCCAAACGGTTAAACCGCATAAATCAAAACAACTTCCAAGTTTTTCCGATTCGCCACGGAGGGTGGGCGTCCGCGGAGTGAGACGGTAGCAGGCGGCGAAGCGGATAGAACGGCGGGGAATTGATGACACTCATAATTCGCACTCGCGTCAAGCTGTTCGCTTCGTGTTTGGACTGCCATAATCCGGCGGCTTATCCTCCGAAGGACACACGGACGCTTCTCTCGACTGAAGCCCGCGAACTGCCGTGGTGTCGGATAACATTTTTCATACGTGTCCTCCCCTCCAGCTCACCGCGAGAAATCAGGTTAATTAACACCGAACACCAATCGCAACTTCGGAAACTTTACCGGTTCCCGCGACCAAAACTACCTCTCCCGTTCCACCGCTTTCCCGCGCCAGCAGCTCCTGACTTTTCGGCGTCGTCGAAATCTCCATCTCCCCCGCTCCCCGATACCACGGCAATTAAATCAAAGGCAAATTCGTTCGAAAGTTTCCAGCTCGGTTACAAAGAGCAGAGAGAGAGAAAGAGGGAGAGAGAGAGAGGAGAAGACCGTTGCCAGCCAGGGGTTCGTTGGAGGTGGGTAGGGTTGTACAGGTATACCACTGAAGCCCCGGTAACCGGGTGTAACTAAGTAAACCCAGCATTTCAAGTTGTTCCTTTCCACCGATGGGCTAGACGCGCCGCGATATTAAGCGTATAACATGTACACCCGCCATTATACAGCCATTACTGCGTCACGCCGTTGTATATAAACGGGCGGTGCACGGGGCCACCGGCTAAAGTAGCGTGTAGCACGCTTCTGCCGTGCCTTACCAGCGAGACGACTACGGAAGTATTGCGTTGCCTCCCCTCCCGCGCGTACAGGTACGACGGAGTAGAGGGATGAAGGGGTAGGTTCCCCTTGCCGCGACGTCGTAGTCTCCTACTAAATCGCGAAATTCCACGCCGCCGCGAGATAAGGGACATACCAAAGGTGCCGGAAACGCCGACGCGGATGTTTCGGTTCGCGTGACCGCGTCCCCGTTGCTGGGAGATTTTCAATCGGTCGGAGGACCTGAAATTCCATCGCGGCCAGCGGTGGGAGAGAAAACGAGGACAGACCGGAAGAGGTCGACGGCGAATGCGGACCAGGTGTGAACGGAGGGGCTGGCTCACCTCGGCAGGAAAGAAAAGTATTTCGGTGCGTGTCGCGAACCGAGCTACTCGGTTTATTAGATCCTCGCGGAATGTACGTGTGCTTTTTCGTGCGGGGTGGATATTTGGGTGGAACGATTTTAACCATCCGGAAACGGAATTAATTAGTATGGGGTTTAGTGTAGTTTATCGACCCCTCGCGAATGGGATCGACGTTCATTGATAGTTTGGTAACAGTGGCTAGAATTGGTAAGAATGATTGATTGATTTTTGATAGACGGATGTGTTTGGGGATCGACTAGAAGACGATACGTGGGTACAGATAGACTTCTAGTTATCTATCGTTTGAAACGAAATCCTTTGAAATATGCTGGTCGTTTTATTAAATAGTAATATGATCAACTGTACGCTTTAGTTAGTTTCTGTTTAGTGGAATAGTGCGTGACGTTTGTGATATTCTGGGTCTGAATTGAACCACACATCGCCGTCCGAAGGTTAATACGTTCCTGAATGGTAAGGCATTAATTTGATCATCAGTTGCGGTGAATTGCATTAGTGTATTTGAAAGTTCCAGAAAATAAGCGCTTCGAAAAATGACATACGTTGTGTAATAATACAAGTTTCCGCGATTAATTTGTGTTCATTCAAGTGACAACAATGTAAACAGTTACGTCCACTCGCTGTGTAGCCTGTTCCCCCTCTGCTTTCGTGCAAGAGGTAAACATTGTGAATCGTTTCAGTAATTGCGAAAGTTGGTTCGTGTAAAGACGTGCGCTTGAGTTCTGTGTTGTGTGAAAAGTGAAAGTACAACAATATGACTCACCGGCACATAACACTCCGTCTTCTACTATTTTATTAATGCAGAAATTACAACATAAAATAAGTTATTTTTATGATTACACGATACACCAGGAATGTTTGCTTTTCACGAAACTCGAATGATTTTGGTGTTTGTTTCAATTTGATCGAAGAGAAAGCTCAAAGAACAAAACCTAATTAAATGTACTGTGATACTTTTCATAATTGGGACGTAAGTCCTATCTGGGTCCTAACCATATTGATTCATTGCATTTTATTGCAATATAAGTGATCCTAAAAAATACTTTCAGGACATGAAAGGTTACTCAGACATATAACGCTTATGTACAATTTTAAGGGGGCTACTTTAAAGGTGACGACCTCGCATCCATTCAATTTTCAAGATCGAATATTCAAGTTAATAATTCTCGAAACTTTACTGTCACACCCAGTACATCATACCGGATTAAGGTCACATCCGCATACACCCTCGGTTCCCAAATTACAGTTTCCACGAGGCCACCGTGGTTCATCGACGAAGTGGATTGCGTTCACTCCCGAACGGATCGAAAATCACATTTGTCGTCCGGGTGGGCGGGCAGGCGCGCCTCTCACGAAGGGCGCCTCGTCGCCCCTGACCCATTTCGCGACGCAAATTTCGTTCGAATAGCCTGGAGGTGCCGACGGTAGAAATTCCAGAACGCTCCACGACTTTCACCCTTCACCCTCCGCCATTCGTCAGGAGGTGGAGGCTGAGTATTTAGATACATCTAGCCGGGGGCATAGATAACCGTTCGTCCTTTCCGGCGGCGGTTCGTGATAGTTCTCGAAGGGAGCAAAACGCATAAATTCCGACCAGTCGAAAATCAAAGGGGCCCCACGGTATCGCGGTATATCAAAGGCTTTATTTTACGGGCCAGGCATCGGGACCGCGTAATAATCGGTTCAACCGTTTGTCCGTAAGTCGATCCAACTTGGCAGGTGTGGTTAAGTTTCTGATTCCGTGGCTGGCGAATACGGAAACTTTCGGGGCCCGGGGAACCGGTTGGATATTTAGTCTAATTATTATTGAACTGTAAATGTGCAATTGGGGTCTGGGCCCCCACGAGTAGGGATGAATTGATAAAAGTAAGTAGAAGTAAATAATCGATACTTTCGTTTCGATACTGAAGATTTTTAGTATCAATACTTTCGGTTGCGATATATACACGGTATCGAAAAAAGAAAAATGGAGCGCGTAATCGATGTAAAAGCTAATGAATGTGAAGGTGGTTGTCGTTCACTTATATTACTTCGTTAATATATGTTCGTTAATTAAATATATCTTCGTTAAAATCAGAGATGGGCAAATTCATTATCTCGATAAAGAGTTTCGAATAACGAATAAAAGATAAAAGAGTACTTTGTCATTTTTAATCGTTTAAACGTGCACCCCTCGAAGTTTCGAACCGAAAGTACTATCTCAAAAACCAGAGGAGATACATGAAAACTTCTAATGGACGAGATTTGCGGCTTTTTGTGTAGACTAATATGGTGCTAACAAATTGTCCAAAATATAATTTGTTCATAACAAAAAAATTTCGGTGTTTCACCCCTTAAAGTCGCGTCTCAGCCAATAAAAAAAAAATACGTATTCCTTATTTTTGACTGTTTAACAGACATACGAAGTTTCATCAAAATCGGAGGGGGACACTTTCGTGCCTTTCCTTGTAAGTAGATATCGATACTTTTCGTCGATACTAAGTAGATATCTTGACGGTATCGATTTATCCCTACCCACAAGTTCACCTAGTTCCCGTGTCCTCCTGGATTCGAGTTTCACGCGGATTTACGTGTGTTTACCTGGCCGAGTAGAGGCACACGTGGCTACGAACCGAGTTGCAGCTTCTAACGAAAAGTGTAATTAAAGGATCAGACTATTCGTAGTGTCGTCGCGCCTCTGACCTTCTGTAAAGTCTGCTCCCGACTGCGCGACGGCTGGTGTAATCTACGGATTAAGAGAAACACAATCTCTTTTCGCGCCGCGTCCCAACGAACCGTGTCGCGTTCGTCATCGTTCTCTCGCCGGCGATCGCACGTTTACGCGGACGAAATTCAATTCTGTGCCGGTTTTGCACCGAAATACCGTTGACTGCCGAAAAATCCAAAGGATTATCGAGTTTATGTAAACGCGACCCAGCCCTTTATCGCGAGTACCGCGCAATCGAAAAAAAAAAAAAAAACCACCACTGCCGGGAATTTGGTTACCGCCGGGAAACCCGTTACACTCCAGAATCGATTACGCGCACATTCGGGGGTAGTCGGAGCACGTTAACGACGGCCATTTTTAAACAATACCACGACTGTCTGGAAATTGTTAATAGGCGCGGAATCGGATATTAACTGCCGTGTAAACGAATCTCGTTGTTTTCGTTTCACCGAACGGAATTTATATAACAATACTAATAACGATGGTAATGATAATAACGATAGGACTTCGACGCACCGTATAAAATGCACATTACACCGCGAAACGAGCGAGGTTCGGATTATCACCTAACACCGAGTGGAAATTTATAGACGAATAATATAGAATGTATAAAATTTCATGAATACGTAATGAAAGTATGGTAAATTCAGAGATAATAAAAGGACGAACGGTACGTGTGAGCGATAAAAAATGATCGAAGGCGATGTATATTTAGAGTGATAATAGTGAAATAATGGAAGGCAACGTGGAAAAGGGGCTCTTGAAATTTACAAAAGTTGGTGTACGGATCACACGATTGAAGTATGATCCGTATAAGCAGAGATATTAGTGAAAAGCGGATTACAGTGAAATTCTGTTTATAGGAACTCCATTTATACGAACGAAATTTTAGTCTAGTGCCTGATTAGGTGAACTCCAGCTGAGCCCGGCTCGAATGAAAAATCAAAGGCGAATCCTACTATACTCCTATTAACAGGTACATATAAACGAGTTCCACTCTATATAAATAAAATGATGTAGCTTTATCCGTTTCACCACCAATCTCAGATTAAGCAACTGTTAGTATGCAACGTTTCCAATAATTCGAACACAAGTAAAGTTATCGCAAAATACGCGTACTAGTTCCAAATCGTATTTCATCTCACTTAAAGGCTCTATAAAAGATATTTCTTTCGCCGTGGCATGCAGACGACCCCTGTGCTAGTCTGCGCAGGCAACTGCCCCAAGGATGTTCCTTATCAATCCCACCGGATAGTGTGATAGAAGACAGAGGGCGGTTAATACCCGAAGTCGATCAACTTCGGGGCCGCCCCGGAGGCATCCGTGGATGACGTTACTACCGTTTTAACGAAGGGGTTGCCACGAAGGAGTCACATTTTCCCTGCAGACGATGATTATTTAGATTATCCGCATTCGTCGAAGTAATCTCCTCGCGCAAAGAGCGGCCCGCGCGCGGGCGCTCGTGTCTCGCAATCGCTTTGATGGCATTCGTCGTCGAAGTTGAATACCCCCGGGGCTGTTTCCGTCTCTTACATCGGAACTATACCTACAGGAGGTCTCCGCGTCGCTCTCGGCTTCGATTAATTCTAGTTATTTGCGCCTCCCGTTCGATCGGCTGGAACGGATCTGTTTTTGTTTGTCTCGATAGCTGCCTGATCTTGAATATCCCTGTTCTCTCGATGCCTCGTCCCGACCACGGAGAAGCATCAAAATGGTCCGGTTATTAATTGCGAACACAGTCTGTTTCGGTGATCGAGAAACAAGCATCGAGCTTCAGAAAACGGAACAGCACTGTGAACGTTATTTACAAAGAGGATCTTTTTATTTCTTTCGTGATCGTTTCGTTTACAGTTCGATCGTTGTTCGTCGTTTAAATTGAATATTCAGTTCGAATGGGAGATACGATTTCTCTGTCGGGACAGATATTCTCGACGGATGAAAGATCGAGATTTCATATCGAACTATAGATGGCTATTGTCGAGCGGTATGAAACGGCCGGATTCCGAGGGAATCGTAAATTGGCGGATAATGCCCGGTCGCGTCATAAAACATTTCTACACTTTAACGTCCGTCCGGAGAACGACAACGGAAGGCCGTGTATGAGGTACGGCCGCGACTCATTTCACGTTTGGACGTTCAGAAATTAACGGCTGGCTTCCGGGCTCGGGGCCCCGTTTCCGGTGTCACGAGGCGCAGGGCCTCTGTTGAAAGCGAGAAACTGCCGCGTCGAATCAACGCCTCCGGCCGTCCGGTCGAACGGAACCACCCCTCCACCCCTCGCGATAAAATACCGAGTAACAATGGTAACGACATCTTTATTGCGCGTAAAGTGGAAAGAAGAAATGATGGAGAAAATCGCATGAGTTACGGGCAGCTGAACCTGCGTCTACAACGTCCTTTGTAGAATCAGATCGAGACTGGAAGCCTTTACGGTTGGAATCACAGAGACGTTCTGACGTAATCTCGTGGACCCAATTAGTTCGAGACAACGCGTGTAGATTGCACGCTTATTTTTGGCGAAGAATCTCTATCAATCGGTACAGAACGTGATCGGGACTTTAATACCTCTGCGAGCATCGAGTGACTTCAGGCGAGAAGCTTCGCTTACCCAGAAAATTTTACTTTTCTTTTTAATCCTCAGATTTATTGGGGACCTCGATAGAAGCATGGGGCAGTTTTTCGTTTTTGCTGATATTATGTTCTTCAGAGTAAAACTACCCCTTAAAGGTTAACGTGTGCTTTCATATTTTCTTGAACATCTTGAAAACTATAGTAAGTACAGGAAATATATTCAAATGAAAATTTCTAGAATGTTGTTTTTTTTATAGAAACGAGTAAATAAACTGACAAATTTAATAACAATTTCATTGCACACTTTTATACACCATAAGAAGCCATTCAATTTTCGCTGAAACAGTTTTTTGGTATCTGCTATAGTCTTCGAGATATACGAAAGGAAAGTATGAAGACATACGTGAATCTTTAAGGGGTAGTTGTACCCCAAAGAACCGAATATCAGCAGAAACGGAAAACTGTCCGATACTTCTATCGAGGTCCCCAACAAACCTGCGCAATTCAAAACAAATCAGAATGTTCGAGGTACCGAAGTACCCTTGTCATTCGAATAGAGTCGCCCTGCATTTTATCGTTCGTAGCTAGATTCAGACGAACGAAAGCCAACATTCTCGATCGGTTCGGGCCACGTCGAACCGAACAGACAAAAGGGGGGTGGGAACGGGCAGAGAAATATCCACGTAGAAGGTTCGAGGACACGGTTCGTGGAATCGTTCGTGCGGAACAGATACCCAGCCCCGAAATCAGCCTCGTTACCAGATATATGAACGTTGAATGGAGCGAGACAGTCCGGAAAAGAGGCAGAACGGTTCGCAGGGGGGGTACACAGGCTAGACGGTGTACCTAGGGGAGCAAAAAAAAAAGAAAAAAGGACTGGGAAGAAAGGCCGAAGGAGCCGTTCGATATGCAGAATTTTCCCAATAAGACTGGAAAGGAGCTATTTTATTTCCGGTCGCTCGATCGCTGGCACTCGGTCTTTTCACAGCGAACTACCACTACGTGTGCAAGGTACCCCGCGTCCATGGGAAAGAAAGCTGCATCTAGATGGGTGGCGTGGCAGTCGTGGTGGTAGAGGGGGGGAGGTCGAACAGGGAAAATAGGAGCGTCCCTTTTTCGCAGCCGCGGGCCCCGGATTGGGCCGTTCCGTATGCAAAAGATAGAACGTGCGCCGCAATCTGAACGAAATCTCGAAACGCAATTTCCTGGACAGCCGGTCGAACGGACGGCGGCGGCGTCCCGACGCTTCGGCTCGCCTCGCCTCGCAGAATACATCGCCGACGGGAGCATCGATCTCCGAGGCAACGAATGCAGTTTTAACGACGACGCATCGATGCAACCCCGTCTCCCCCACGGGAGCTCATTGTTTCTCTTCCTATTTTCGCGCTTGGAGATTCGATTCGACTTTCTTCGGGCGGAGTCAGGCCGCGCGGAAAACGTTGTTATAAATCATCGTCGGGGGTTGGCAGGTATACTTTTCTAAGGGCTATAAACGAGATATCTTATGACGTCGTCGAGACGAAGTCTGCCCCCTTGGAGGCCGCCCACCCTCCGTCCTCGTGATTCTTCAATTTTGAGTTCGTTGTGTGCATGGCGAGGTGAAACTTCCCGCAACTTCATTCACGTTTCCTATCTCGACGTTGTGGAAAAATTAGTCGACTCGATATTTTGCTGATTGCTTGTTCTATATTTGGTGGCGTTTCAGTGTGTGCGACCGAGTGACAGGTGATCGATGCTGTTTTTAATAAAATCTTTCTCATTGCGAGAGCTTGAAACGAAAAATGGAATGTCTAGATTCAACCCAATATGTCAGAAATGATACCAGAAATCAGAATTGTCATAGACGTTAATTTTCCGCTAACATTTTCCTCGATTTCGATGCAAGGAGCATCGCCAAAAGTTCATTGGACCGTATGGGCTAATGTGGGCCGTTGTAATTTTAGAACCGGCGTTCATTTCCCGGACGAAACTGTCCATCGGATAATCCTGATGAGGCTATTGTTCGACTAAGAGAAGATCTCATTCGTTACGTAACGTTAAACTACTCCAGCGGAATCGCCAAACGTTCGTGAACACCTACCGTCACATAAGATCTCATTCGTTACGTAACGTTAAACTACTCCAGCGGAATCGCCAAACGTTCGTGAACACCGGCTCTATTCTTGCTTGTATTGTTAAACAAACCGATAATTTGACCCTTGGCACTGTCAATCCGCTCACAAATTTCCATTGAATTATTTTAACAGCATTTATTGGAATAACGGTTGAACACGTATTTAAAGAAAGTTTCTTTATTTTTCAGGTGAAAGTTATGTTGAAAGTGTCGCCGGGAGAAGGAGGGAGCTTCTTCAACGCGGACAAGAGGAAGAAGCAGGTGACGCTGGTTGACCCAACGTCTGGACAGTCCTCCTCTGCGGAGGATCGAAGGCCGACCGTCGCTGCGCCGAAAATGTTTGCCTTCGACGCGATATTTACCGAGGAAGACTCCCAGGTAAGCGTTAAAAGATTCCTGCGACTGCCCGTTCGCCCGACACGAAGTGTCCTTCATAATTCACGAACGGCAATTTTTTTTTTTTATCGTGATCGTCGGTTACTTCGATCTCTCCAGGGAAAATTCTCCGTAAACGTCAGACCATTTTCCCTCTCACTCGTCGTAGAATCGTTTTTTCCTGGCCCTTCGGCGCCCTTTTCAGAATCATTGAGGAGGCACGGAAAATGGTGAATAAATAGAAAAAGAGAGAAATCCCCGTGGAAGTTAAAGAGGAGAGAGGGACATAAAGTCGGAACGTTGAAACGTCTACGTGCCTCCGTCGTCGCGACTTACGTTCATCCTAGAGACGCGAGAAGACGTCCCTGCCGGGCGCATAACTAAACTAATTTCCCGACCTCTAAACTCCACCTCCTGACAGGAAAATCCAGCACTCTACCGAGCCCCTCGCCTCCTCGGGCGAATGTTGCTTCTTGCCCATCCCCCACGACTTCTCCTCCGCTCGAGGAAATAGAATTGAACCTTGATCGTCGTGATTATTTCGGAATTTAAGTGCTCGATCCCTCCTCGAGAGTATTTAAAATTTTCCTGTCCCCCGGCTATCGCCTTTCTTATTCGGTTATTTAAGAGCTTTCGATAATGCAGATAAAATATTCATAACTGCATGATGAAGTAATAGAAATAAGCCAGTAAATGCCTAAAGGAATGTCAAAAATTAGAAAAGAAAACCAGAGTGTATTCCACTTTTTTAGCAGAGTTGCACATTCTATTTGTGATGTATCCCCTAAAAGTGCGTGCGCGATTTATTGACAATACAGTTCAGAAACGTCTTGTATCAAAAATTATAATTATGGAAGGCTCCTCGGCAGTGAACATTAAATATTTCCTAAACTAATGGCCATATGCGGATAGAACAAATATTGGCTTCACAATTCCAAGCTTTATCACTCTACTAAACCTTATTAAAAAGTCAGCGTTACACCTGGGGACCCTCGTCAATGCCGAGAAACTTTCAAACACTCAATCGATGATTTACTGTATTTCTCTAAGGTTGAACACTTACGTGTTCTGCCTTTCTGACAGTTAAGTATCTACAGTCTACGTAATCTGTTCCGTGGTATAGTAAATCCCACTGAATCTTGGAACACTGGGTAAAAACAAAACAACTCATAGACTATTCAACCAAACCCTTTAAATCATCGTTTGCTTTTCGTTACCGTCAGTTCCCCCAAAGCCCGTCGATCCACCGGGTCTAAATATAAGAGAAACACCGGGTGTACACCCATCAGACGCCACAAATCGATCAGCATTTCGCGTCTTTCAAGCTCCTTCGTCGGTCATCGAGGCATCTTTTCTGTCCCATACCGCCACGAATTTCATTCCATGGCATTGATGAACGACGTCGCCATGGAAAATGTCATCGGTGACGCGACGGAGTGTGTTACAATATCGCTAGGCGTACAGTGTACGCGCACGGATATATTTCGGTGCTCTCCGGGGACATTATCGAGCGTCGGATTCAAATGAGCCCCGAGCTACTCGGTTTTCCCTATCTCGCGGTCCTCTTTATCCTCCATTCCTCTCTTTCCCACACTCGTTTCTCTGTTCAGCGCTCTGGCAGCCAGTAGTCCTCTCCAGGGACTAGCCCTTCATTCCACCCACTCCCCCGTCCTCTAGCCCCCTTTGACGCAACCCCGTTCCCCATCGTTCGACTGTGTTTAGAAGAACCCATAGAAACCAATCGATTGATTCGATCCAATGTCCGCGCGCCGAGCCGGGCCCAGCGACGATTGTCATCGAAAGTCACAATGCCAGCTTCTCCCTTTTTCTCCTCGGAATTTTTTTTTCTTTTCTTTTTGTCCCTTCCCGCGTGGTCCCGCGCGCATCGCGTCGAGACTCGGGTGTATGCTGTCTGTCGAAAACGTTTCTGGATCGGTCTGAAGTTCGAAATCGATGGCCAGGACCAGGCGCGACCCGACAGAGGAAAACTCCGGCACAGAATATGTGCCTGTGTCCTAGGGGACGACTCTCTCTCCGTCCTTTCGCCGACCGGCCGTCGAACGCAGAACCCCTGGTGAATATTTTAAAGACCGGCGGCGACCGATTCCCGAGACCGGAAATGCTTCATCTTTAACCAGTTCCACGTTTCCCCGAAGTTCTTTCCACTTTCTTTCTTTTTTTCTGATCTGTCTACAGCGGTTTACGAACCTCGTAAACCGCAGACCTCATGACGCTCCGCTGACTCGAATATCATCTGACTATGGTAATCGCGTGGAAGGATCGTATAAATTGTTTCGGAAGTATATAACAGAACTTTCCATAATATTACTCGACTCCGAAGTGTCGTTGGATTAAATACCGACGACACCCGGTCACCGGTTTACGTAGTTGGGTACGTTAATGTCCGGTACCGTATTGAAGTTCAGTACCCAAACCGCGATAAAAGGGTGGGTCCCGGGTTTCATCAGCGCGTTGAATTTCACATCGAGGCGGCAAATGTAATCCAGCCCGGTTGCAATTCCGATTCATCGATAATCTTCGGTCAGGGGATACCTTTGCAACCGGAGTCCGCAAATACGCGGACCGCGGCATACGCGACCCGTCCTGGCGATGTGTGGAGAAGCATCCCAATATGACGCGCAAACAGACCGCGTTAGATTGATTATAGGTCAGTCGAAAATTAACGTGGCCGAGGACCGTGGGTCGCTTCACGACCATATATCGTTCGGTACACTGTGGACAGAGAATGTAACGGCTATCGCGGGAACGATTTTAGCGACGATTTTTTTTTTATTATTTCCACTTCTTTGAAATGAATATCATTTTGATAGCTGGAAGAACAAGTATCATGAAGTATGCATTAACTTGCTGTACGAATCAGATGATTTCTCTGTGATGGGTAAGAAGCACAGACTTCTATGTAGATTATATAAGGTAAACGCACAAATGAATGAACTCTTTGAGGCACACGATTTTAAAGAAAATAAAAACCCTAGTTGCACAGAATTTTTTTTCATATAAAAGAAATTATATAAAAGTAATATATTAAACTGTATGACTATGAGTTCGTTCAATTGCTTGTAATATTATAGTAAAGGTAGTTTCGATTTGTTTTTGCATGAGGAATATGCATGTTGCTGATTTTCCCATCCTTTTAGAACACCCCATATAATATAGAAGTCTGGTAAGAAGTCATCGTGTTAGACTCGATTACAACCGGAAAGCAATCGTCAGGTCACTCGTAATTCGATTCCGAAAATTGTCCCAAAATTGTAAGCTCGCGTATTGTGCTCGGTAAATTGCCGAATCTCCAGTAAGCTGCACCGATCTGTCTGCGTAATGACATACCAAAAAGACGTAGGAAAAAGTCTCGAACAAATTGCAGATTCAAAGAAATTTCCCTTCGACTCGGGCCGTCACTTTCCTATCCATCTCTCTGTCTCTCTTCCAGTCGGCTCTCGCGGAAATAAACTTCGTACCAGCGTGAAACAACTTGGAACGTGTATACGTGTCTATTCTTACGTAACGCGGGTTCGCGAGGATGAATGGCCCTGACAGCCCGCGATATTACGAATTTATCGAAGATTCGGCCGATGCTTAGTCGACGTAAAGTTGGTTTCGCTTCACCTCGTCCGCGGTGAATTTCCGTTCCTACTGTATTCACTTCCAGTCTAGCTAAAATTCGTCGAAACACTTCGAGAATTTGACAAGTCGAATTTTTCTGCCCCACACTTTTTTTGTTCACGGCGAACACGGGAAACTGAATTTCTCCCCTTGTTTACGTGAACGGTAGGTTTCCATCTAATCGCTGTTCTTGGAAAAGCGATACGAGAAAAGGTGCACCCGTATGCAGGGTGTTTGCGATGATTTGTACCATCGTTTTTTTCGTAAACGGTAAACATTAGAAAAGAACCGACGAAGAGGAAGTTGTAGTATATTTTACTAGTAATATGATAGGGTATATACAGTTTTTGTATTTTTATTATTTTTCTAGAAACAAAGGTGACCATAATTTTTTTTAATGGAATGCTACATATTTTTTTACATCATATGAAAGCGGGCATTAAGACGAGTTCAACCATGTATTGTACTATGGTCTTCAGGGTCATACAAGGGTAGAAATAAATTCTTAGAAATGCATTCTTACTACTGGAAGTCTCATTGAACACGAGGTGTAGTTTTATTAATACAACATACTAGTAAATACAATATTACGAAATATTAAATATATTTCTTTTATTTCTGCCCGGGTATGACCGCTTTCATATGATGTAAAAAAATATGTAGCATTCCATTTAACAAAATTAAGGTCACCTTCGTTTCTCGAAAAATATTAAAAATACATAAACTTTAGATACGCTATCATATTACCAGTAAAATATACTACAACTTCCTTCTCTTCGGTTTTTTTCTAATGTTAACCATTTCCGAAAAAAAAACGATGGTACAAATTATCGCGAACACCCTGTATATGTATGGTACGTGAGGTTTTTAGAATCATTTATTATTCAAGATGATGTTTATGTGTCTTTTCCGCCTTCGCAACAATGTCGATCTTAGATGTTCCGTCTCCGCGATGCTAGAAAACGATGCCAAGTGTGCGCCCCCCCCCCCCCCCGAGACCGTATTCTCGTAGGTAGCGGTGTGCAAATGAAACCTGGGCCAAATTAATTGAACATCCATCTCAATTACCGTGCACGGGCGCCTCTACGTGAATGCCGTCGTAGACCCACGCGTTCCCGTTTCGAGATCTTACGCGTGTGTACACAGAGCCGTATATCGGCGATGTGGCGACGCCGCGGACAATTCCATCCCCGCGGACGATCCGGCGGGACAATGCGTCCTGGACAGAATAATTCACCGGGGCCATTATGGTCGGTCCAGGACAAGGGCTTTATTATTGACTTACGACTAATAGTCACGCTGTGGATTACGAGCGTGTGTACAGTGCACACGGAGCGCGCTTGCGCTCTCCTGCGCCCTCTCTGTTTCTACATCTATCTCTCTCGCTCTTTCGATCCACGTTTGCCTGAATTTCTCTACCCCACCTCTGGGTTTCACCCTCCCGTTTTCTCTTAGCCACCCGATAATCTCCGTTTCTGCCCCCTCCCAGCCGTGCCTTCGATCTATTGCTCATTTCCTGGCGAATGCTGATCGAATAAGCAGCAGCGACAACTGGTAAATTCACGGTCGTACTCTCATTTTTTGTTCTCCGATTTCCGGTGGTCCGGCGCGAAAGGATCGGTTACAGGCGAACGGAGATTAACCCCGCCGACGACGACGTATAGCGATGGATCGCTTATTAAACTGTCGGCGAAAGTCGACGCGAGTCTCATTAGGTGGAAAGGAATTTTTTTTTTGCTTCCCCGACGAACGCGGTTCTCCTCGATACTTTACGCCCGACGGTATTCTAATTTGCGGGGCCGATTCGATTATGGCGATTATAGTGGAAAGTATACCCGAACCCCTCTTCTCGACGCGGGATTAAAGTGGAACAGCCGCTTCGATCGTCGATATTTTTGCGGGAATGTACAATGGAATTTTGAATGGAAATGTGTTCTTTCGGGGTGAAGAGGGTCGAAAAAGGGTGGGACTTGTTCGTTAGGACTTTAACACCTTGATTGCCACAGTGAAGAAGGCCGAACATAGTCAGACACACTTTATTTCGTTTTTTTTTTCTTGAGTCATAAATCGTCGAAAGTATATGCGTTTAGTTTACCTCTTGAGGGATACTGACACTTTCATTTAAATATTATTCCGAAACTGTAATTAAATATTCACTAGGAAATTGCCCAACATAACAGAATATTCTACCAATTGATCGTCGTTAATATTTATAAATATATTATAATTAAATACAGCCAAAGAATGAAAGAATATTCTTTCTGTCTTAAAAAATTCGTCACTGAAGTGGTTAACAGACGTTGTTGGTCTTGGTTGAGATTTGATTGCGGTATTAATTTTAATTGTGTTAAGGTGTGGCGAGCCGTTTTTCGATAACTGTCGTACAACGTGATTAAACTTTGATAGATATCTTCTAGTTCGTCTGGGATCGAGCGATAATGTTCCTCGCAGACGTTAGAAAAATTGCGTCTGACAGGTCCTCGATGCTTATCGTCCAGGATCCGTCTAACAAATAAGCAACGTCGAATAGGGGTTGATAGCGGCCGTTCGCCGGCAGACGCGGTAGTAATCTGTAAACCAATCATACGGGCCCATGGAAACGGATCCACCCCAATTGGTCGCCATCTATATTCCTTGTTTCTGTCCCGGCCACACGACCACCGTACGTCCGTTCGACCGGATCCTTCGGGCAGTTCGCACGAACGCCGCAATTTCCATATTACAGTAAGATTAATTCGGGGCCACGGATCCTGGACACACGGAGACGTTGATGAAGTTCGGCAGGTGTCCGTCACGTTGATCCTCCGATGATCACCTATCCTCCCTTCCCTCGATGTTCTCGCAACTCCTACAGTACCGTGTTCGAATCTCGTTAGAGAAAGTTGTTAGCAAACAAAAAGGGTGTGTGTGTGTGTCTAACGAACGCGTCGAACAATTTTCTCCGTTTGTCCACGGTCGATTTTCCCACGGGTCCGCGAATGTGTGGACGGCGGGCTGCAAACACTTTT
Organism: Dufourea novaeangliae; assembly: GCF_001272555.1. Lineage (NCBI taxonomy): Eukaryota > Metazoa > Arthropoda > Insecta > Hymenoptera > Halictidae > Dufourea > Dufourea novaeangliae. The sequence continues at coordinate 1,850,122 of NW_015373997.1, read as the reverse complement.
TAATTATTTTTAACAACCGTTGTTCCGCGGCGTTCCGAAATTCAAACGAGAGGATAAAAGTAGAGAGGAGGAGAGGCCTGTGTGCCGAGGGTCGAAGCGAAAACGCGGATAGGGTTACTAACGATTTCGATTCCGCGTCGTTCAAACCGACCGCGTTGGGTTTCGCGAATGCTTTTTTGATCCGACTCACCGGCTGCACGAGGGTGGGAGGGTGGGGTTGAGAGGGTGGAACCTTCATACTTTCGCGCCATCCTCCTCGCCCTTCCACGATCCGCCGAACCCTCCGATCGGTCTTACCGCGTTACTTTGCGAAATCCCGCGAATAAAAAAGTTCTACGGGCTGTTATCTCGAGAGTTATCGCGGCGTGGTGGGGAACTGAAGTCGCCGACTTGAAAATTCCTCGTCGAACCGAGCGCGATGCGTCCTGACAAGCTAGAGATACACGCAGTTTCTACGATGTTTGGCGTATGACAGGTTTAAGGAAACTTCTGCGACATAATGGTAATGATGTGTCTTTGTTGCACAATATAGTGTACAATAGGGTTCAGTAATGAGATGAAAACTGTCAATAGTTCTCCGAGATATGGGCGGGTGAAGTCTGTTTAATGTGCGAGTGGGAATTTAACATTTTAACTATTGCACGTACTAAAGTTGGTATACAGTAACAACTTGATGAGAGTGTCAAACTTGGGTCCGCTTGGAAACTTTCACGGTGCATTGCGTATCGTTTCTACATATATCCTACAAATCTATTTTTTGCTTGACGTCCTAGTCTCGGCAACAAAAGTGAGAAGGGGTGGTGCAATAAATTATGCACTTCACAAGTTCCACGGTATCAACCCCAGTAGTGGGGGTGAAGTAGAAACTCTCACGAGGAACTTCTTATCCAATTCTCATTCAGTCTTTACTGTACAATGAAACTTTTTAGGGGAAGTGTTTGTCCATACATGCTCACAGAAAAGCAGTTCTTTTATGAGTGGTGTACAATACATAAACGAACACGCAGCTACCGTTAATTTCTATAGTAGAGTGTGCAGGGTCAATTTGTGGGTAAATTCAGGTGCGATGTTTCAATATTTATAATTCCGTACTTTTATCAAATCCTTATCTAATTGTTTAGGAGCAGTTAGAGCGGTTTACAATAATGAACGAAACAGTTTGAAAGGGGATGAACCGTACTAAGGGTGTGTCGTTTTCATGTAATAATGTGTACCTAACTTGCGACCTTATGAAATGATGCTGTTCTAAACTCGCCATAATAACGCTCCATGAAACGGTTCACCAAATGAACGTACAATACTATGCATTACCTCAGAAGACTGCTATTTAAATCACGAGAATTAACAGAATTCGGAGGTTAACTAGTATATTCCAATATCACAGTACCATTTTAGTGCCGTAACGTCGATATCAAAGCGTGTAACGCATTGAAATCTGGTTCGGTAATCCTCCAAACGCAGCGACGTACCGCGATATGCTGATTTCCAGCGTGATTCATCTCAACTTTCACGGGATCGTTTTTAATCGGGAAAACCGCTTTTGTTCGTTGGAACGTTTGCAGGATTCCGTTCGAATATTCGGCGGGAGTATTCGCGTGTAGATACCGTTCCGAGGGGTGTGGGCGACCGGCCAGTCGAATATTTTCGTCGATCGGATTCGTTTCCGAACCAATCGGAATTTATTTATAAGCGAGTAAGTCGGCCCCGAACGCAGGATCACGGTGCGGTGAACAAAAACCGGATGTCACGCATATGGCGACGCAATTTTCAGAATTATCGGCTCGTGAACGCGAACCGTGTGGTGGGGGGAGAACAGCGGCGAGCTTTCTGCGTGTTTACCACGCATCGTCTGGTTCGCGAGCACAACGCGTCGTTGGTTGATACGAGATTTCACGTCAAATGGCGACGTCTCGACACTAGTTCTCCACCGAGAAACACGTCGTCCGAGTTTCGATGCAGATACAATCTTTTCCTTGCCTACTACCCCCGTGGAATCGAGGTTGCATGAAATTACCGTAACCGCTTCCACGGCGCGAGGCAATTGACCAATATCCGTCAGTGGCAACGTTTCGATGAACCCCTGGATGGTTATTTGAAACCATAGAACGTGTCACTCCCAGCGATGTTAATTTACGGAGCTACATCGAATATACCGGGTGTCACAAAAATGTTGAAGAACCCGGAAATGGGAGACACGTGAGGTGATTTGAAGCAAGTATTTCCTTAGTGAAAATGTTATCCAAGGCTTTGTTAACGCGATATTAACGAAAAACCATGACCAATCAGAGCGCGAGTCGGCCGGGCCGAGTTCCCGCGGTAACCTTGGCTATGCGCTGCGATTGGTAGCCAACGTTACAGCGGGAGACTCGGCCGGCCGACTCGCGCTCTGATTGGTCATGGTTTTTCGTTAATATCTCGTTAACAAAGCCTTGGATAACATTTTCACTAAGGAAAAACTTGTTTCAAATCACCTCACGTGTCTCCCATTTCCGGGTTTTCCAACATTTTTGTTACACCCTGTATATATATACTTTAAACGCGATGAGAAGTCGCGAGAACACATTGCAAGCTTCCAACTCTCAGCTCTTCGAGTCCCATTTACAAATTGCAGAATAATTACGATCTCGAGATCATCTCTGTCTAGTCGTCGTTCCAGCACGAGTACACTTTCCTCGGGGACTGCTCCGTAACTACGATCTCCGAGCTCAGAGCAGTAAGAAGATTTCGAAGGAAATTTCCACGGGGGGTAGAGAAGGGGGGGGGGAGATGGAAAAGAGAGGTGGAACACCTTTGTTCCCACGAGTGCTTAAGAGCAAGAGCCGAGAATTGGAGCACGAACGGCAGCTTCACGGAGTACGGACGGGGAAGAAATTGAAAGCGATGAAGCTGTTTCCCATCCGGTCGCGATGGGGAAAAAAAATCGAGCACCGAGAAAAAGAGTGAGAAAGAGAGAAAGAAAGAGAAGGTCTCTCCATTACGAGCAGGGAACGACGGACATTAATTTCGGTCCTGGTGTAAATTAAAAGGGAGCCGTAGCCGTCGCGGTGTGACTTACCAAGCGGCCCTTCTTACTCTGTGTCATCGTGGGCCCCGTGTTCCCTTCGATCCCGTTTGCAGGACGCGTTCTAGTAACGCAATATTGGCGGGACCGCTTGGAATACCAATGACACAGAGGGTGGAATAGCATGGAGGGGGTGGGTGGGGTGGATTTCGAGGAACGAAGCTCCGTGGCCCAAGACAGGCTTCCTCGTCTTCTTCGGGGCAGAGAACTTTCCTAGCCAGACCTTGCACATGCTCCTCGTCCCAGCGTCGTCGTTTCCTTTTCTCTCGACGGAACCCGCCCGTACTCTTCGCTCGACCCGTCTCTCTGTTCGCGCGACGAAATGTAAAACTCGTGTAAGAAAGTTCCGGCGAAAGAAGCGACGACGGGGAAAAGGAACGCGGGAGGTCGTTCTTCGATGGTAGGGCGAGGAGCGGAGGACCCTTTTAATGGCTGGGAATAATCGAATGACAACCTTTCGCGAATCTCTTAATTCGCAAGTTTCCAGATGCCCCCCCGCACCCTTTTCCTACCTCGACGACGCCTGGCGCGGTGAAGTGAACGAAACAGGTGCCGTGTCGGAGCGAACGGTCGCCATTTGCTTGAACCTCCGGCGCTTTCGGCTCGGCTCGTTACTTAGCGATCCTTGGGAACGTGTTATCGCTTTCTGGTGGAATTACGGAAACTCCGAAGACCCTTAGACCTTCGGAGGGGGAGATCAGCGTCGATGTAGATTAAACAATCAGACAATTCACACGTTTACTTTAGCACTGTAGGATCAAACTGATAAGGAAAGGGATGCATGAAGTAGATGTAGAGTGCTACAGAAATATCCTTGTAGTCTTTCAGGTTGAGAACCGTTTGTTTGATGATAATGTGAATGAGGATGGTGATGTTTCGTGACTTGAGTAATTCGACGGAACTTTGTAACACGCTTAACCCTTGCATTGTAACGGTGAGTCTCACTCATCGCTCAAATAAACCAGTTATTTTCAATTTGAGTGTATATTATCCTTTTTATTTTTTTTTTTAATAATATTACGGAGTTGCTGGTTAAACTTTGTGAAACGTAACAGAATGTGGGTTGTATGTATTTTTGCGGTGGTGAAAATGAAGAATTTTTGTTAGTGTATCTTGCGTCCGTGTCGTAGTACGAGATGAAAAAAATGGTGACTGACGCATAGATTGTTTTTTGAGACACCTGGAAATCAGCGACAAGATGCAAATAAACAACTGTTCTTAGGCACAGCGAATATTTTGCACGTGATGTGCAACTCTCCAGTACTTAACACGTCGACTGTCACAATGAAAAAGAAACATACATAACCGGATATTCTTTATTTCGTTTTCTAAAATCATAATCTAATAACCATAACACTATTTATCTTGTTTTAACTTATACTGCAATATTACTTTTACGCAAAAATGTTGTAACGGTATTTAACTAATCCAGCCTCTTCGCAATGTTTCAACTTCGAGTTATCTCGTAGTAAGCAGTTCAACGTCTTAATCCCCGTTTATGACCGTTTGTCCATCATATTAACAGCCGAAGACGCGACGATCGTTGCGACCGTTGCCTATCCGCGTCAGATCGCGACACGTTCAACTCGTAAAATATATGAACCGGTTCTAATCCTAGAAGAAAAAGGCCTGCCTTAAAACCGACGATCGCGTAAAAACTGCATAAAAATTCTTAATCTCGAACACGGTCGAACCAGTCGTAAATTCAATCCACGTCGGCGCCCGTTCATCCCCCTCCCGGCTTCCATCGGTGGCGGGGTTACGTAATAAATTTTCCAACGAAGCGAAATCGAACCGGTCGCCGGGAGCCACTGGCAAAAACATAATTTGAATTCGACGGCATATTATCGGGCCCCAGGATCGACGCCGGGGATGGAGGGATGTTTTCCGCGCGTGGAGAGCATCGGTGGAGCCCTTTCGTCCCTCTCGATTCACGGGGAGGGAAGGGCCACGGCCGGAATCAAGTGTTTGAGATTATGACGGAGGCCTCGGTCACGTATTTCATTAACCGTGATGCGCAGCCACGGTTCCGTACAGCCCGCGATGGGGCGAACGACGGGATCCTCTCGAGGGTGTAGGTAGCCGCGAAATATGTTTGCTTTGCATTACATCCCCCGGGATGATCCCGTTATAATTATGAATGTCCCTTGTTGTCCCGTGAACAATCGTCGACCACCGTTCTTCGCCTCTTTCAACTCCGTTAATCTCGTCGAGGATTTGGCCGGTGGACGATGGTCTGTATTCCACGGCGAACCTATCTGCACGCCCCTTCCTTTCGATCACGATTAAAGCCGATAAAACGGGAAGGAAACCGTACCTGGTTTTACGTTTCCGCGGGAAATTCGTTGATCGCCGTAACCCGACGCAGAGGCATTTCAACGTTCTCCCGTGTAGGAAGGCTCTGCGTATCGTCCGGATTCGGTCGCCAGGTTCTAGCGTGTGCTTTGAGACCAGTAACGACAGATTGGAATTACCATACTGGGAAGAGGGACTGGACTCCTTATTTCCGTTTCCTTTAGCACGACGAAATGGAGGGGGGAGGCAGAGAAACCTCCGTAGGGCTTCTATCCAAATCGCTCACTCCCGAGAAACTGTCTCCTGCCTTCCTTTTTTTCTTCATCTTGTTCCCTTTTCTTCTTTCCACCATGGGAGGCGTATGCTCTCCCCTTTTCCCCCCGCTGTACCGCTTTCATCTCCCCTTTTCCCATCTCAGCCCACGAGATTCATCCGATTCTCGTCCACGAAGATTTCAATCTTGTTTGGTCGAGGTATCGACACGTCCTCATCTTCCTCTCGATATTCCCGGCAACCTGCTCCCCTTTTCCACCCTCTATCTCTCTCTCCTCCCCGTCCATCGTATTACCTACCAGCCGCGAAACGTTTGCTAACCCTTGCGAGAACGAAAAAGAGAGGATGGTCGATGCCTATATCGATCGGTCCGAATCGTGTGCAGTCTCGAACGAAATTCCCCGTTGCTTCCGCAGGAAATTCATATTTAGGAATAACGCGCGACTCCCCCTGCCGATTTTCAGTCCCCGTAGCCCTTCGTGACGTGTTCTCCCGGTGATTCTACGCGCCTCGAAATCGTCCGAGCCCTACGAAAATCACGACGCTATCGAGCACTCTCGCTAACGTGTCGTCAAGCAGTGAACAACGAAAAGGGCGGGATAGGCGCGACAGGGGGTTTGTAACAACCCTCGTGAGATACCGAGTACGCGAGACGTTCTCGCGCTCCTTCTCTGTCCCCGGAAAGAACTTTTCCAGTCTATGAATATATTAAAAGCAAACAAAGCCGCTCCTTCTCCCGTCATCCGCCATCTCTCGTTCCCCTTCTTGCTCTCTCGGCCCGAAGAACGTTACGCGCGTTTATTAAACCGTCCCACAAACGCTTTCTTAAGCACTTTAAAGTTCAGCTTCGTCGTTACCCTCGAAAGTACTGACGGTTACTCCTCTCGTCCGACGAGAGGAACGCCGGAGCATCCCCCATCCGCGACGCGGAGGAGCAATTAAAGTCGCGTCCATCGTGCTCGACAAACGCCTTTCGTCCTTAAACGACTTGACACCGCTCCCCCTCCCCTCCACTCCGGGGAAAGCTCAATTAATTTCAGACATTACGTTATTATGTTAGGCTTCGCTCAGACGAAAAGAATTAACCGGGGATAAATGTTTTCGTTGCGACAGCCGTCGATCGACACGTTCAATGGCCTGGGCCATTTTCTGTCACCTTTCGTTCAAGTCGCGTCGGTCGATGATGAGACATTACAGATTATATTAATTGGATTGTGCAGAAAATTTGTGGCGTTTTTAAAAACAGAGCGGGGATATTGGGGCCCATTCAGACCCTTATTTTATTTTCTTTAATTTAAATTTAAGTTTTTAAGATTCAAAAATTACGTGCACTATTACACTTTGAAATTTTGACAATATAGAAATTGTTTATTCGAAGAGGGCACTTGAGAAAGAAAAACTGTGAAAAGATGGTAATGACCTAAAAGTGATTTGATAAACTATGATCTAAATGATCGTGTCAGTTGCTAAATTTTTATTATAGACCACTGTGGTAACACTTACAATTTTCAGTTTTATAATACAAATCGTTTGTTTGTTTTCAGACTGAAATCTGCTCGAGCGCCCTGACGGACGTCATCCACGCGGTTATCAATGGAACGGACGGTTGTTTATTCTGCTTCGGACACGCTGGCTTAGGTGAGTTTCAATCCCGAATATTTTTCCGTGTCGCTGTGATCGCTCGAGCGTTGAATTTCTAAAGAACCACCCGTAAACAATCTGTTCGCACGCGTACATCCAGTCGAATTGGGGGAGTGCCAGAAGATCCGAGCGTCCTGGATAAAAAGCGGGTTAAATATTTTTCTTGCCGCGTGGTGCGTGATGGGCGACAACCACTCTCCGTTCTTCTTTCCGCCGGCTTTGTTCGCCGCGAAGTTCGACGTCCTCGTAGACAAAACGCCATTGTTCCCACCGCCGAGGAACCTCATCCGCCCGCCGAGCGTGGAAATAATTACATGAAATATGAATACCACGGGGAATTCTCGGCGTTCTTATCGTCTTACTATGTCCTTTTTCCGCGAGCTTGTTTTCGCCGATAAGATATACTTACGGTTTAACTTGGGCGACAGTGTAAAGACATCTGAAGCGCGAGTTTTGTCCAGAAACACAGGTAGAATAATCATGACGATAAAAAGTTTTATCTTTGGACTAGTTTAAAGCCTTCAAAATTATTTACTTGGACTTCTTTGCCTGTTGAAATTGCTAAACGACGTACATTTAAATCCTCTGTCGAATGCTCGCGATTTATTTTCCGGCCACGAGGTTTTTCCTTTTCGACGAGCATCGCCTTTGAAAGTCCGCCGTGTGTGCGTGCCGGCGACAAAGCCCGCTTCGCTAATTACTCGCGCACTCGCGACGATCTTTAAAAGCCGTGCTTCTTTGAAACCAAACACTCGGCCGAGCAGATTTCATTGCGCGTTTTCGACTTATTTTGTCACGAAGACTGGCAGGCACAATATTCAAAGAGGCTGCAAAGAGCATACTCTACCCTTTGGGGGGGGGGGGGGGGGGGGGGTGCATGGTGGATGCGAATCACCTGTACGGAGGTAGTAGACCGAACCTGTTTTACGTAACTTCTAATAGGACAAGCCACTTGTAAATATTATAATCTCATCACATGATACTCTGTGTCTATTTTACGAATTCCTTTGAGAATCTTGGTCAAATTTTCAAGCATCTGCCTGGTTTAATGCTTTCATAGCGTACCATAAATGTCATGGAACTGCTCCGAGGATAAAAGGTACTTAAAAATGCAACACCCGTTAACCTTCGCAGAGAATTTTATTGGTATCCTCCACTCGGCTGCCAGAACACGTTTAAAACAAATATCTCCGGGAAATGCATCCTGAATGCATTTTTGGAGCGGGCGGGACCTACATTCTATTGGTCCTTTCTGTAACATAAACTTCGTCACGTAGCACAGGAAAGAAGAAAGTTTTCTCGCCGGGCAATTGGAAACGGTTTTCGATTGCAGAGTTTGAAGGACTGCACATTCGGAGTGCAACAGACGATAAAGATTAATTTAACTCTTTTAGTAAATTACAATTTTTCCGTATACCACTTAGAAATACCTTGGAAAATATGCATTGTTGAAGATATATATTAAAATGAACACGTTTTTTCTAAAAATAAAAATAACTACACCCTTCTTTTGTATTTTATTATAAAGTCTATTTTGTTTTACAACTGTTGGAAGTATTATACTTCAGTCACTTTCCGTACCGAAATTTATAATTTATATTACATATGAGAAACCGAAATATCGGCTCAAGGTATTTGTGACGAAGTCCTTAGAGCTGATATTTCGGCGTTTGGGTACTAAAAGGGTTAAAGTATATCCTAACGTAGCCCAGTACAGAAAATATAATAGTATGGTGCAGGTAATGAACATGGTTACACAACACAAAGGAGATTCGAGCGAGCCATGTAGTACGGTAACTATGTACTCTAATAGAACATCTTGCAAGACGTCACCTACATAACTATTTAAATTAAAGACACTCTATTACAAACAAGACTACCGACAGAATGAAGAGTTTCACGTTCGCACATCGACAAAGAATCTCCATGTTCCGCCTCATTTCGTTACATCGTGAAAAGAAGGTTAACTAACCATTCGACAGATGGAACCGTTCCCCGGCGTTGTTTCTTTATTTAGACGTTTCCTCGAGCCCCGTCAGCCGCGGAACGCTCGTTTGCCGCTTGCTTTTCATCGTTCGCCGGGAAACCAAGCGCGCGGCAGTGGTACACGATCGTCGAGACGCGAGAAGTTGTTTTACATTTTAAGTAGTGATATCGAGTTTGCATGCAAATGCATGATTATGCGAGGAAACCGAGGGGAAGTAAGGTTTTCTCGGCCGGCAATGCTGTAGGAAGGAACGGATAAGAGGCCGCGGGGATGGAGGAAAATGGACGAGGAGAGAAAAGGGGCGAGAACGAGGGACGAAAAGGTTGGGCCGAAAGGAAACGAGATAATGTATGCCACTGGGACACGGTCTCTCTCTTTCACCCCCGACTACCTTTCGAATCTTAACGTACACCGGAGATTATCTCCGCCTCGTCCCACCTTCACTTTCAACTGGAATAACTTTCGAGCCGACGGATTTATGGCGAGGCTCGGGAACAGAGATCGATTAAACCACGCTGCTTCGCTCGCCTGGTGTCTTCGTATCAATTTCGAAAAGTTTGGTGGAAATCGTCGAGGGCCTGGAGCACCGATTACAGTAAATCCTCGATGAGTGTCCGAAGGATTCTCGGCACTGACAAGAAGGAGTTCACAGGTATAAGACTGACTCTTTAATGGGGTTCAGCACAGTGATAGATTGTGATGTTTGTTTCAGCTGCATGTCGCCATTAGTTTATGAAATATTTCATGTTCAGTACCGTGGAATCTTGGAACACTCATTGATAATTCACTGTATGTATTTTCCTTGACTGTCAGTAGCTCAGTTTTCGAGTGAAACTGATTATTATTAAAGACAGGCGAGAGTTTAATACCTGTTGCATACAGAGTATATGTAACGTCTTCGTTCCACACGAAGACGAGTTCATCAAAGTTCACTCTTGATGCACACGCCCGACGTTACCTTCGGTGAACCTAGAACACCAGTCACACCGTGCCAATCCACTTTCAGCCCTTCCTCAAAGGGAAATTCGATTAAGAGAGAAGGTACGATCTCGAATAAGAAGTCCCTGCCATCGTGACTAGAACTTACCTTTTCCCTTCCGAATCTAAGATTCCCTTAACGCCGAAAGTAAAGGGGCGGCGCGCGGCGGAAATCGAGCCGCGATCGTTCGGATTCTCGCGAAGTTCTTCATTCTCGGAATCGAGTGAAATTTACCGCGCGGGAGAAATCAATAGGGAGAGGGACCGAAGGCAGAGAGAGAGAGAGAGAGATACGGAAAACGCGAGACGGTGGCTATGGGAGAGATAAGAGTCTGTCGACCGAGCCGAAGGTAAAGAAACGCAGGGAGAAGAAAGACGTGGGAAGGAAGACGAACGAACTTTTCATCCCCTCGCCGCCCACCCGAGACGGGGATACTTGAGGCAAGTCCGCGAGCAAACTGCTTTTGATCATCGCTACGACAACGCACTTCTCCTCTCCCTTTCTCTTTTCCACGCCCTCTGTGTGTCACTCTTCCCACTGTTCCCCTTTCTTTGTAGCACAGACTCCCCTAACTCTTTACCATGCCGACTATCTGCCTCTCTCTCTCTCTTTCTGTCGCTTTGACACAGACGGAGAGAGAAGGGGGAACACAGGACAAAAGCAGAGGAGTAGGACAGGTCCGCGAGACAGGGGCGAGCGAGAAGGAAATGGTAACGAAAGAAAGGACGAAGGAAAAGAGTTCACGCACCGTGGATACGATCCAACGATCTTAAAGCGAGACCGCGGGATTGCCTGCATCTTTCCGTTCAGCCTCGCGAGCTCATAGGACCCGCTCCAGCGGATAAGCTGGGAACACGGCGAAGTAATCGCAAGATCGACAGCCAGCACGAGCGAGCGACCAAGGAAAAAGGAAACAAACGCACGTCAGACACCCGACCCCATCCCCGTTTGAAAGCGACCGGGATTTGTCGTACGGAAAATTATAAACCGAAGAGAAACGTCTCCCTTGCACGTCAGACAACACAATACGGCCTTTTGTACTTTGTAACACGGTGCTAATTACTACGCATCAACCCGGCCCCTTAAGGTATACGCTGTCGAACCCTTTCATCGCGAGAGACCACTGGAGAAAAGCAGATTAACAAACGATACGCGAGAGGAACAGGTATTATACACCCGCGTGCTTGTCCTACAGAGTCACCTTTGAGATGCAAATAATAGTGATAATTACAAGGAGAAGATGATTCGAGTGATTTTGGAAAGCATCGTTAGTTTTGTGAAACGACAGAGGATCGGGGAATTTCTTTTTATAATGTACGTGTGTTTATCGGTGTACTCTGTGTTTTGAAAATAATTTTATTGGTTCTTAGATTTCTGTTACTTTGGTCTGTTCTTAACACTAGAACTATCAAACATAAATATGTTTCTATTTCTATTGCCTTGTTAAAAGGGGCAGCTTACTTGAAGCAAGCCAATTGATAAATTAACAAAATTCTTCACTTAAAGGTAACAGTAAAAATTACGAAGAATTCCAGAAAATACACTGTTATGACAGCTTAATCATTTGTTATAAAAGATTACGAACCAATCATTTTGACAGATTTGGTAGTTCTAGTGTTAATTGCAGTGAGCTTATTCAACAGTATTCCGTACTGAATGTATCTGTTGTGAAACCTCGATGAGATTTCACGTCGATAATAAATTTTTCGAACAAAATCGATGGCGTAGACCACTGATCGCTTCTCCCATGGTTCGTTGATGCTGTTTTAATTTTCTCCCGCCGGTTTTCCTTCCCACCCCCGTGGGGGATGCTCGATCGCGTGGAATCGACGAGACGCAAACGACCGCGGGAACGTTCCTTCGATTCGCGGATGCGTTCGCAGGATCGACGGGACGAGGTGGAGCGCACGATTCTCTTTTCCCGCGGAAAAAGGGTGAACTCGAGGGGAATTTCAATCGGCGGATGCGTCGGCTTTAAAACACTCGTACGCGCGAGTTTCCAGCGACGTCGGATCCCTGAGTACGTTTCTCGCCTCCTTTCGCTTCGTTCCTCTCCGCGGATCCGTAAAAGTTCTCGCTGAAAATTTTCCGCGTTTTCTCGCGTAAATCGCTCCCCCTCGCCCACCCACCCCACACCCCCTTGGTTACACGCAATATTGACGCGCGTGCATTTATACACAGGATGGTTATTTTTCGAGAGAAACTGTCGTCGGCATTGCACGAAAATTGTGAACCTTCCGTACCAGTATTCGCTCGTTACACGAGACACGCCCTGGAAAATAAGATTCCGTGTGCATCGAACGAAATTATAATTACTTAACCCCTTGGATAACGATTTAATCCGAAGAAATTTTTCACACGGATCTGATTTAATTTTCTTCTGCGTGTTCAATACATTACGATCGAAAAGAAATTAATAGGTTTCACAGAGAATGTTAATTCAAGAATTAATCAGGTGCCACATTATTGACGATAACTTCAAGTATTTAGAATATATTAATATACGTATTAGAAACATGAGAATTCATGAAATACCAATAACCGATTTACTAATTGTTCGTAACATTGTGGGATTTTTCAAAGCACTCAGGTTAATGCAATGACACTTGGAATTCTTTTACATCCCCAAGCATTCTTGCTTCCAATTGCATACATACAACACACCCAGCAGCTTTGAACATGCACGTTTAAATTTGTTAAATATTATTTCAAATCGATTGACGAGTAACCTCGTCGTTCTGTACTTTAGCAGAAATGACGTACACATGGCAAGTCTGACTCGTCAAATATATCCACAGGGTTAACGTTCAAATTCCCCCGAATTCCAAATCAGTATTTTAAAATATCACTGTACGGAAGGAAGTGTTTTTTTTTTAATGAGGAAAGGATCGTTGATACCCAAGACGAGATTTGAAGTCGACCGGAAAGTTGACTTCAGTTTCCGTCGAATATGGCCGGCAGAAACCCCCGTCTTTTCTGGGTCTCTAATTAAATAACAACATAATTCACCGTCTTACGTTCGAACAATTAAATAACGTTTAAGATTCAGCGTCGGCTGCCGCTGCTTTCCCATTATTTCACTGTTGCCGCCAGGCCTCCGAGCCCCTTTCCCTCGAATTCTTACGCCTTTCACTTTCAATTTTCATCGTTCTCTTCCTTCGACCGTCACTCTCTCCCTTCCTCCACGGGAGTGGCGGAAACCGCTCCATCCCACTGTTTTATGATTTTAATAAGATTCTTTCGTTTCCCTATCAATAATATCCCGTGCTCGTTTCTCGGTGAAGTTGGAAGTTACGCTACTCGCGGTGGAAGTTACGACCAGGTGGTATTTCAGCGATTGCTCTAACGCGGCTGGAACTTTTCTTTTGCTCGTTTAGGAGGTCTCGCGCGAAAAATGGGGAAAACGTAACAGAGGCTGACAGAGTATATCGTAAGAATTGTTGTCGGGTATATTAAGTCAGTGTTCACACCAATTACACGTACGTGAATTGATTAACTAAATGTTTTTGACAAATACAGTTTGAACAGTTATTACAGAAATTTTATAATGAAAGATTGGAATTTCCACGTTTAATCAATGAAGAATGGCGAAGTACCTTTTTATCTTTTATTTGTCATTCAAAACTCTTTAACTAGATAGTGAATTTGCCCATCTTAAACACTTTGACTGCCATGTTGCCCAAATATGGGTGACACGTACATTGGAAAAAAGCTGGATTATTTAAATATCGTTACAAAATGTTTGCATGAATTAAAATTGTAGTGTAATTTAAAACAAGACCAACAGCCTCTATTATCTACACGCGTATACTTTCGACAATTTACGACTTAAAAAACGAGATAAATTGTGTCTGGCTACGTACGGCCATTTTCACTGTGGAATTCAGTTTTAATCGAGAAAAATATTCCACCAGCTCAAAGGTTCGTCACTAGATGTAACCAAATCCGATTGGTAAACGCTTTTGCACCAAAACACGTACGTCTTATCTTTGCAATACTGCAAAAAAAAAAGGTGGTCCTAAGTAGGCCATTATACAACGATCAATCGGATCCGTATTCCGTTCCAAGCACCAACTGGTGTCCAGGTCTACCACAGTAGTAAAGCCCAGTGATGGTCGGACGTGACGAACTTCCAGCTCGCAGGCACGCGTCGAAAAACCCGGTCCATTGTGTCCCGGTGCTGTTTCTCATCGTCGAACAGCCAGCGACAGCTGTTAACGCGAAAACGTCAACCGCCCGCCGGTCTCGATTACATTCATTTCACCCGTCATTGGTCAAACCCGTGAACTTGTAATGTAACCGAATTAATCAGTTTCAATCCATCCACCCTCCTACCCCCCTTCTCCCGTATAAATTAGATCCACGGACGTGTGACGGTGGTTCGTTACGCGTCGCGACCACGCGCGCCGTTCGGTTACATTTAGCCTGTCGCCCATCGTTCACCGGTTCGCCCATAAGTAAATAGTAAACAAATTAATTGTCGCGACCGTAGGGGTAGGGTGGATTGCCTCGCAAATCGTACCATCGTGATTGTACGGCCGTCGATCCGCGGATTTACCGATGCACGGTAATCGATGGATTTTCACAATAAAAAAAAGAAAAAAAAAATCGCCACTGGATCGGATCGATTCACTCGTCGTGACACGTGGACCTGGTGGAAACGAGAGGGAAATCAATTGTAAAACCGGCTATTTGTTCCGACGTGACGATGTAATCGAGGCAAACGGCTCGCCTACACCACCCTCTATCTACACCTGGCTCGTGTTTCAACTTCCGGTCCCGGTGAAAGAGTTACAATTAATCGAAGCACGATGGCAACCGGCACCAACCCCTGGCGCGGTTTTCGGTAAACAAACACAGCTCGGGCGAGCCAGAACAGAGATTTTTCATTAACGCGTAAACTCCTGCTAAATCGTCCGTGCTTTGCCGCGCGTGCTTTTTGTTGTTCCAGGTAAATCTCACACGATGCTCGGCACACCGGAGGCGGGCCACACGTTGGGCGCGATACCGTGCGCGATCGCCTGGCTTTTCCGCGGGATCTCCGAGCAAAGGCAGAGGACAGGCGCCAGATTTAGCGTCAGGGTCAGTTGCGTGGAATTAACGGCCGGCCAACAGCAGCTCAGGGACCTGCTCGCGGCTCACGCGAACGGTGAGTAAATGTGTACAGGACCGACGGAATCGTCGTCCGTCTAGCTGACGCGAATAAAAAAAAAAAACGAGGAAGAGTGGTTGATGAACGGCTTCATCCTCGACCACGATCCTATATCCTCTTTTTGTGCTGTTCTTACTTGTGAATGCGCTTGTAGTTGTGTAGCATAGAAGATACTATTATTCGTATTTGAAGTTCTGCTGTTTGGTTACCAGAGTTGGGCAGAATTTTATTTGAATACAGGGTGTAACAAAAGTGTTGTAGGTCCCTGAAACGGATCACATGGTTATACCCTGTATAGTGAGCAGCAGCAGTATCTAAGAGCGTCATCTTGTATTTTAAACGGTTAATGGGATTAAATAATTATCTGCCAAGTGTCTATTCATTCAAGAAGTACCATTTCATTATAGGAATTAGAATTTCTAGGTTTAATCAATTGGTAGTAACAATGTAGCTTTTTCTCTTTCATTCGTTACTCGAAACGTGTAAAAAAAAACATTCAATATTCATATGACACCTAGGACACACTGTACAGAGAAAAAAATCGAATCTTGTTCTAACACTTATACATGGTGTTAAAAAAAAACCATTCAATATTTATATCGTACATAGGACACATTGTACTGTGTAAAAAATCGGCAAGAACTGTCGAATCCCGTTAGATGAATTTACCGAAAGAAAAGAATCTTTATCACGAAGAAGGCGTATGAAACGCCCTGCAGTTATCCACGCGAAAGCGCGAAGAGACCAAAGAAAGATCGCGGTCGCGTAAAGGATTAAGCAAGGGAACACAGTGTTTTAGTACTCTCGAACAATGTTGCGGGACGTGGAGCCACCGGAAATGAAGAATCCTAGGTTACAAATTGCGCGCAATATTTGTACCGTAATCTCCGTGGCACCGAAGTTTTCTCGTTTGAGCGGCCGATCGCGATAGCATTGTGTTCCCGCGCGTCGAAGAAACTTCAGTCGTAAGAAACACTTGTCTCGAGGAGACCGTCATTCTTCCCTCCTGCCCCTTCATGGTTTTAAGAGTTCTGGCATTCCCGCCACATCCACGAACGATCCGTGGATCCTGGCTCGAACCCTTCCGCGCAGTAACGTCGTCTTAGATATACTTGCCGAGGGGTTGAAAGTTTCCCGTCGCGTTTCTCCGCCACATGGATAGGGTTGAACGTTCGCCGGCAATTAATTCGATGCCTCGAACAATGCGGGCCGGCACAATCGTTTCGGATTAATTGGCGCCGTGTGCTGGCGAAACTGGGAGAATCCTCGGGATTGTGTCGTGTGCTGCGGCGGAAGCCTCGATAAACTGACCGTGGAAACTCGGTCTAATTTTCCGGACGTCCTTTCTCGTGTCTCTTAGTCCCGGATCCCTGGGTCCGGGCGCAATTTACATTTATACGGATCGTCGGCGTAGAGAATCGACGAGCCGTTCGATTGGTTCCTACTGGACGGAAACCAGGGAATCGTCAGGATTGCATGTACGTGACAATCTTTCCGATTAACGGGGAAATGCTTTTGTCTTCCCACAGAGTGATCGAATGGCGATTTTTTTTATACCTTAAATATTTGGTGTTTCGATCGATTGTAACCAGAATTATTAAGGATCTATGTTTTCTGGGTACTGGAATGGTGAGAAGAGCTTTACTTAGTTATTGTTACATATACTTTCTAGCAACTGGAACGTTTCACTCGGATTTACCCTGCATAGAAGGGGTGTTTCGAAAGTTCTGGGATTCGTTTCCGTCCCTTCTGTCAATACATTTTTTTTCTAAGAAATCATGTTATTCTGTCATGTGTAGACACATTCAGCTGAGACTACGTGACTTTTATATTAAAGAATTTGCAAATTTAACTATTTATATCTTCATTATATTAATGTTTACCGCTTTGTTAATTTGACACCGAGGGATACATTAAGTTAGGCACACGAGGAACGGATGAGGATGAACTTGAAAACTAGTTTTGCGCTGAAATAAGTGCCTACAGTCGAACGGAAATTATTTTCCAAAATCACAATGTAATATAAGCTAAAATCAATATAACAACAGATTTCTAACACGATTCCCAAAACTTTGGAAACATCCATCGTACTTTAACGAAATAATAGAAGAGTGATTGCAGAGGGTAAGACGAAAAATAAATTTTCCGTTCCACCCTCGCGTCAGCATCGATAAAAGAGCCGTGTCCTCCAAGAACCTAGTAGTTCACTGATTTGAAACGGGTCCCCGAATAAAACGAAAAGTCAGCGTGGAAACACAACGGGAAATTACATTCGCGAAATCGTACGTACCATTTGTTTTATACTCGAACCCGCTCGGGGGATACCAGAAGATTTTCAGCGTCCATGGATCGGCAAGAATTGCCTGTAATAACGTCCGGGTAGGAAAACATCATCGGCCAAAAGCCTGGAAGAATGAAGTCCTGTTCCACGTCCAGTTTTTTTGTCTACAATGTAAATCTTCTCTCTCATCTCCGTCGAGTCTCGCGTCCGCGGACGATTCCGCGGGTAATATGCAGGAAACTGGACGGGAATCTTCTTCGGTCCGCCATTTGATTTCTCCTTCACGGGCCAGCTCGTCCATCCGTTGGACCGTAAAATTGCGGGAGTAAGATTATTTCTTTTCCCCCCGTTTTTCCCCGTTTTCCTGACTCGCGCACTGTCCACCGCTTCGGCGTTCGCCTTGTTCCGCCCCGTTGTCTTCCTCGTTAGTCAAGAAATAGCGGAGAACTCGACGGACTAATAAGAAACCGAAGGGTGGATCCTTGTCTTCTATGGTGCACTTATGGGAGCACTCGAGCGAAGAGGTCAGGGGGGAAGGTAGCATGAGGGACGACCTTTGGAAAATTAACCTTGGACCCATGTCCAGCTCGTGTCACTACCGCGGATAGATCGTCCCTGTAGATCGTTGAACCTCCTGCAGGTCGTTGGCGTAACGTATGTATTTCCATATCGTCGTCGCGGGGTACATAATTATTTTACGAACCGTGCACACATTGTTATACCGGGAACCGACCGAGGCTATCGCGCGTATGTATCTACCGGCATGGAGTTTATGTTTCTTTTTTTTTTTTCTTCTTTTTTTGTTACGACCGATCGAGCCTGTTATTGGGCACTTAGACGGTCGTTGGAATTATCAAGGGACCCGGCCGGCTCGGTCGTTAAGCTCGAACTTTCAAATTAAAAAGTTACGGTGCGCCGCTGCGTGTACCGCGCATTAGGAAACGATTCACGGTCGGTACAATGTAACCGAAGTTATCGCGATCCCACCGTGGGAACGATAAACGCGCGCGGGGGTAATAATCTCAAAGGGTTTAGAATCGTTGTAAATTTTCGCGGCTGACATTAACGGAGAAGTCGCGTGCCGGTGCTGTAACACGGTGGAACGCGACAGCGCGCTCGCGGACGCACTAAAAGCCGCCCAGACGTCAAACGTCGGACACTGTTTCCGAGAACCCGAGTTCACCTGGCCAGACACACCGAGCCTATAAACCGATACCAATTTCTTTTCTTTTTTCCCTTGTTTTTTCCCCATATTTTGCATACCTTTAACGGTGCTTTTGATTTATGCGCGGAGGGCGACCCGCGGTGCACCGAGACACGGCAGGGAGTGCTCGTCCCTTCGGTTCTCGAGCTGGTTCCGAACCCTTTCGAAGTTCAGATTGAAGTTCAGATTGCGTGAACGTCCTACCCTCCAAGATTTTAATGAGGTTTTGCAGGTACGACGGAACGCCGTGGAAATATTCGATGCGTCGTCAGGTGAGCGAGCGGAGGTGGTTAATAGTTTTCGTCAATTTACGAGATATACTTACAAGTAGGACGACAGTTAATGAATACACTCTTAGAAGTATCTACTCTCAGTGATCCCGACGGTCGTGATATTTCATGAAAACTCCACGCGAAACACGATTCGAGTGGTCGGTTCTTTTTTTTTTTTTCGTCGCAGAAATCCGACGGAACACATTTTCGACTGGTTCTCGTTTGCTTTCCGTTTGCGAATTTCGAAGTTCGCGGGTCATGATTTCGAGCACGGTCTTTCCGCTTTCGCCGGAACGCTAACTAATTAAGAAGCGATGCAATTAATTTTCCAGCTTATTAAATAATTAACTCGTATCTCGGGGCCTGTTTTGCCTGAATAAGCGTTCGTTTCCCCCTGTTCCCTCCACTCTCTTGTTTCGACTTTCCTTCTTCCGTGTTTCTCCCCGTTGCCCCTCCTCAGTCAACCCGGAGAACCGAAAGCTCCGCGGCCGACGTGCGTTTCCCTTCGCCCACGCACCGGCGAACTTCAGCCTTTCTGCCTGGGAGAACTCGATAATCCCGACCTGGTAATTATTTAAACTTTTCGACGGGTCTAGTTCCCGGCAACGATGGGGACCGAAACGAGACACGCCGTCTTTGCGGTAATTTACTTTTGTTTCCTTCGTAACCCGGCCTACTTTGTCTCTCCCTCCCTTTGCCTTTTGTAGGACTTCGTATTTATTTGGGCTCGGTTTAATTTCCGTTTGGACGATTTTAGTGCGCACAATGGGACGGAGAACGGTCTCTGAGAGTTGACTTCTACAAAAAATTATTGTTCAGTTATTTTCCCTCTTCTTACCCTCGATTTTATACTGTCTCGAGGATTTCGCTGGATCAATGCGATATTCGAGTATGATGTGATGGAGTCTATGGTAGACAAGAAATGGGCTAACGAAGGTTAACTGTTGCATTGGGGTGGCGAAAAAGTTCGTACGACTTTTGACGTTAATTATCTTCAGGCGTTCTGAAACGCAACTGACTTTAATCCAAATCTGGAAAGGAAATGCTCAGGGAAGTCGCATGTACCCCAAAGTCCTGGGGGGATGAATAATATTTTCCGGAATATATACTTCACAAGCGGGTTTCACCACGACAATGAGCCGTCTCGTAGTAATTGTCATCGCGACTCGCGGTTATTATTTTAAATTTCTCTGGCCGCAAAGCAGATAAGAATGAAGATAAGGAGGAAGACGGGGCGAATAATGGAGAAGCGGACAGAAGATCGTACCGCTGCATCGTCGCGCGGCTTTTAGCGTGTGCATAAAACCGGGAATGTTTCTCCTGTTCGTTTTGTCTCGCGGAACGGTTAAGAGGGTACGGAGTCGATTGGAAATCGAAGAGAGTGGAATCCTCGGTGGCGCGCAGGAATTTTTATTTATTCCGTCTCACCGTTCCGATCGCGCGCGACCGCAAGATAAATTTCCCCTTTTCCCCCGTCGTCGACGATCGTCGGAAGAATTATTGCTAATGATGTATCTACTCTCTTCGTGAGGGCTGGAATACTTCTTCCGTGGATTCGAGGAGACGTATTCATTTGCGTATGTACACTGGGGTTCAGAAGTATTTGGACACCTGGCCTGTATGAAGAAAATATAATGTTTCATAAATATTACACATTTTGAGCAACTTTAACTAGTTCGTATTAGCGTAACTGTTGTCCATACAGCTTTAAAATTCCCTAGACAATATTTATTTCAGACCTTCGACAATTTTGTAATACCTTATTTCATTAACTTCATACACGATAAATATCCCAATACTTATGAACGAGTGTGTAGGAGGTACTCGTACGAGAAATTTCAGGCGAGGCAGCCACGAACTTTCGATCGTACGAATTATTTGTTAATATCCATTTGTTTGCCGACCAAATGAAACACACTCGATTAAATAACCTCAAAGCCGCATGTTTACGTTTCCATACACGGGCGGAAAGTATACAGAATCGATAGACAGTTCTGGGGGAGGATACGGGTGGTGTAGCCATTGGTGCATCTGCGGTCGAGAACATCTCCGCTGTTACTTCCCCGCGAATATAGAACTTTATCGTATTACCCTCTGCATTATTCATTGAACATTCTGCAACATTTATGTCGGTATATCGCATCTACTACCCCCGTTTTATAAAAACGGAAATGGAAGTTAATGAATATATGCGAAACGAGCTTCCATTTTAAAAATTATTTCCTAATCGTTTTTAACCTTTAGAGGACGGGAAGCCTATTTTGGGGCTCCAAAATGGTCGCTCATTTTTGATAGTACATACAACAGTACAGGGTGTACTGAAGAGATGAGTACATCAGATTAACTCGGAAAGATGACGTTTTAGCAAAAATGTTTGAGGGTTCAGAAAGATGCTCCTTATAAAGACCTTGACATAGGGTGCAAATTTAAAGGTCATTTGAGGTTTATTTTTTTTTTAATGGGAACCCCTGTTTTTAGTACCAGAAATGGAAAGAACGGTCGTTTCGATCCAAGGATGTGACCACACACCTCAACGTAAAATGTTACGTTCTTTTAATTCCCGGTACTAAAAATTGGGGTTCCCATCTTAAAAAAAATCGAACTGACCTCGGAACGACCTCTAAATTTGACCTCTATAATCAATGGTACCATTAAATGCCTATTTTTAATCCCTAAAACTATTGTATGAAACATTTCTTGCTAAAACTTCATCCTTCCGAGTTAATCTGGTGTACTCACCTTTTTGGTACACCCTGTATAAACAATATATGTATAAAAGTTCTACCTCGAAAATATAAAAAGTCATAAAAATATCTCATATATATAAATATTATATATAATATATGATATTATATAAAGTTCGTTCTATACATGTTAAAAGAACGACTGTACATGCCTTTCGTCGTGGAATTTAGAATTTCTATTTGATGCTATGGTTCTCGTTTGCGTTCTACAAACAGATCGGCAGGTTCGTCGATCGACAATGTGTCCGTTCAATTCCTGCGAGATTCACGTATCTACTTACGCGATTCTGTCGATTTCTCTTTCTCTCTTTTCCAGCGAACGTATCGTTTACCGGAGACAGTAACTTTTACGAGGGGATACGCTCGAGGATCCGCCGTGCAGTAGGCAATTAAAGAAAACCGTCGTCTTACGTACCGGCTGGCTTCCTCCGGGCAAACGGTAGCGAGCAATGGCCCATCCTCGGACCTTTTTTGCGGGGGCGGAGAGGAATCGGAGGTCATTCTGTTAACGACAGCTTTCCTCACTTCGTCACTTGAAAGTTTAACGACGCGAAGCATTCGTACCTTTCGGCCGGAAAAGTAAATTGTTGCTTTACGCCGGCAGTAATTTTAAAGTCGACCGTAAAACTGGAGCACCGACTCCGACGCGCTGGAAATTGGAACTCGACACCGTCGCGTCGCCCCGTCGTTCCAGTTCTTTTCTTTTTTTCAACTTATATATAACGCGTTTCAAAATACACGTTCGTTGGATTTGCTTCCAGTGTATTTTCTCAACGCCGCGGAACGCGAAGTAGAATTGAAAGTAGCTCGAGATTAAAGCTGAATAGCAAAAAGACTGGAGAGGGGATAGAAACATCGTGAACCCGAATGAGACCATTTGAGGCGGTAGTGCTGGGCGGAATTCTTATGAAAGAATAACACGTGAAGTTAATTCTAACGGCCGTTCCATGGATTAACAGGATAGCGATGAACTATTACCCACTCCACCATTACCGCGGCGTTTCCCTCGGTCGATGGCTCTGTTTACGTATAATGCAGCGAAAACTCAAAGTCACCGAAGGAATTTTTTACAGGCGTGTTTCGTTAAGAAATTTCGATTCTCCCGCGATAACAAAAACAAGAGGGAAACACCCTGTTCAAACATCGTTGCCGTTCACGAGAATCGCGCGAAGCTGCCCATTGAGGGAAAAGAGCAATAAGTCCTCGCGAGTATTCAATTAAAGGCCGTTCGAATTAAAAAGTACCGAGCAATTTATCCCCGGGACGTATAAATATAGTTAACGGCTGAATGAGCGCATTCCCTTGCTTATTACGGCAGAGAAATGATTTATAGAAAACTTTCTTTCTTTCTTCGTCCTCGCCTGGTGGCGGGGCCGGGAGAAATACGCGAAACGTGGGGCCCAGCTACGTCTCTCTACAGATCCTCGAGTTATAGTCGAAACGAGCCTCTACTTTCACCACGGACGACGGAATATTCACAGCCGCTTATTACGAGGTTTCTCACCCCTCCTCCTCCAACCCCTGGGGTGTCCGGGGTCTCGACAACCTACGACCTTCCACGGTAGACCTCACCCGACCGTCTTAGTACCCGAGGCGCAACCCTTCGCGAGACGACGACCCAGTGGTCTCCGCGGAGCGCACTTATTTCGGCGAACGTACGACCGCGTAAAGAACGCCCACCGCCACTCCCAGCAGCCGACTGTTTCTACTTTAATACGGGATTCAGGCGCGTTCGTTAATTTTCTTCCTTCTCCTCTTCGCTTCCTCTTTGCTCCCGCCCCACTATCCTCCGACCCGCGACCCGTTGTTCGGAACCTTGAATGGAACCGGGCTCGAGGTACGGACTAGGTCGTGATTTTTCTGAATTCTAAACGGGAATTTGGATGGGCAGTTGAAATTTTTGCCTTCGGCATATTTGCTTGATATACATATAGGGTGGGCGACGAAACGTGATCGGCTTCGATTATTCTACTGCTGACTGGTTCGATTGTATATTCTTTTGACTAATATAATATGATTCAAGGAGAACTTTAAGATAATTATACGAAATTTTTTGTTAACCTTTTTTCCCAGGAGTTTCAAGGTTACGTTTAGTTTTTTTGTACAGGGTGAGTCAATAATACCATCTAAAATAACACAAAAAAAATTTATTGAAAAATTTATTTTAAATTTAATGAATTACATAGCATTTTAAGGGACGGATACAATTTGATTTTTTATATCTTATTCTCTCTTTTAAAATACTGTTGTTACACCCTGTATAACACATTCAAGACACGTCCGCTTTCCAAGACTATCTGGCGGAGACACTTTTGTCAATTTGTTTTAAACAAACTCCTCTTGGCAACCTTTCCGATTGAATCATCTTCAAATACATAGATGGATCGTAAAGGTTGTTTCACTGGAATGCAAGGCGCCTTTTCATGGCGTCGGAACCGTATAAATAATATTACAATTTATTAAAACCTTTATCTTATTCCATTTTCCAAGTTAAGAGATACAAGATAATAGATAGAATTCAGATAGGTTTATTCAATAATCTTGAAAGTATCAGTACGTTCTTCCTCAAGTTTTTTAGCGCAAAGATTAAGTAATAAATCTTCATCAGCGTCATTTGCATCGCACCAGAAACAGAGATGCTCCAGTTCTGGTTTCTTAGATTCTCGATGTCTTAAACACGAGTACTTTGTACCAAGGAGCTCGACAGGACGGAAAAGGTCGTCGTTACGCGCGGATGGAAATGCCAATGGCCGGTGGATCGTCGCCCGGTGAATTATAGGGAAAAGCTGCTTCACGCTGAGAACCTATTATCGATCCTCTCGGAAACGAATTACTGCTTCCGGTGTGTTCGATCAGCGGCTGATACGAGGACCAATGATTATCGGTCCAGAAAAAAACAACGAACGAGGTGGAAAATTGGTGGCTGGCTTTGATTTTTATTCGACGGGTAGTTGAGATAGTCAATGGAGTCGATGACCCGATATTAATACGAAATGTTTCACACAATATTTCACCGGTTAGCCAGGAGATTAAAATCTGTTAACTAAAATCACATAAAATCATCGGTCACGCAAAAAGTAATCCAAAATGAGAGGATTTTTCGCGGGTTTTTGGTCCCACGATTTGGAACTGAACTTTTTACCAGGTGATACTTTACGATGAGATATCAGTCACAACAAATTCTCAAGTTGAATCAACAATTAGTTTCTGGGATATGACAGGTTAAAGAATTCAAAGTTCATTAACGCGTCAGCTTATACAATGTACGAAATTTTCTGTCAGTACGATAATTTAAACAATTTTTCCCAGAGGTGTGCTGACTGTTGACAACGAATTTGAAATTAGATTTTCAAATTCCACAATGGCCGATTCAACATGGTGGAAAATATATTTAAAAAACACTGTCTACACCGATATTTATTTTTCTTGATTTTAATTCCTTTATATGGTAATTACGTTTCCCGAGCAGGCTCGGTTGCCCATCGCTGCTGTAAAACATCGTTGAAATATTTTTAGTGGCTCACCGCCATCATTTCACGCCGGTTCGTATCCCGAAGGGGCGGCTAAACGGGGTTCCATCCCGGCGAGTTCAGAATAGAGGAGGCATTCACGAAAACAGTCTCGTATCCCCGGTCATTCGAACAAAAAGAAAAAAGCGGAAACAGATTTTTTTTAGTACCCTCCGACCAGTGCTCACCCTCGAGGGACAAGATTGGCCAGGCGCGGACCTAGTATTCGAAACGCGTCGAAAAACGATTTATCCGACCTCGCACGATGGGCGGCTCGGCCCCCCATGCGCGAGACACCATCGCGAAACGCCGGTCCAAGAGTCTTATACCATAGTACACACGACCTCGGATCGTTTCTCGAACATCCATTACGCCTCCATATTCCAGGCGAAGTCCTTCTCGCGGTGCGGATCGTCGTTTTATTTCGTCGGAGTTCCACGCGGCGTTCCGTCGTAGCTGAGCCGTCTTCCCCTCAACCGCAGATGCCGACAATATTACTTTCTCTGATCCCTTTTATGGATATTGCCACGCCTCGTGTCCCATTATACACCAATATGCGCCTAGGAGCATTTATTCTACGTTCGTTAGCTCCGCCACTTCGACCACGATCGAGCAACGTTACAGAGTCACGGATCATTTCTGGACACGTTCCCTGGGAAATTCGACCGTCCACGAAGAATAGGAGTAGCAACGTCCTGCGATCAAAGGGCGTCGTGCAGAGTCGTGCGGGGATCGCCTGGTCTCCAGTTACTAACACGGTCGGGAAGATTTAATCCACTGGAAATTCTGTCTTCGTCTAGCGCGCCCTGGGACGTTGAAAAAGAAAAAAAAAAAAATTGTCGTAAAGTCGGAGCAGACACCACGGGGTCAGAGACTGAACGGGGAATAAAGTATCAAACGACGGTTCTTGGGCTCCGGTTCTTTACGACTTCGGTAGCGACGCTCGCGAAAAGGCGAGGACGGGTCTCGCGGAGCAGTAAAACGCTAATTGGCAATTTACGGAAGGGATTATCTAAACGTCCCATCGGCCCCGACGACGTTCGACTACCGTGTCATCGGTGACGAGACAGGAACACGGGAGGGGAACGAATAAAAGACGTCGGCTGTAATGGAGAATAGGTTTCAAGGTCCTGTTCGCCATTTTACGTACTTATGCACATACACTCCAACTCGTAGGTACTAGCACACTTATCGAATGTGCAGTAAATGTTACAAGGTATTGCTGCAAGTCTGAAGTAAATATTGTTCAGGGTATATCAATCATCGGATATCGAATCTCTGTAAATCTGTATAAAGCCCGAGGGGTTGCCACTGAAATCTCCTACGGATTTTTCTGATATACAGCTTTCTAGATGTACCAAAAATATTTAGAACAACACTGAGATCTTTATCGAACATTTTTATTAAATACTATTTTTTATTATAACTCGTTATATACGTAATTGTTAAGTATAATTCGTTTTCATATGTGACTTCATGCCAGAATCTGACAACTCGCCAAATTATAGAGCGATATTCGTTCGTTTTGTCTCTGATAAAGATTTATTTCTATATAAACGACTCTGCTTCGTTAACAAAGTGAAATAAATGCAACATCACAGAAATCTACATACGTTAACACTGAATGGGGTCTATTAAAGAATAAAAAATGACGGAAAAACTGTAGGAAACGTAATTTCAATAACAATTGGCGAATAGCCAGAAGCAGAGTGGCCGATATGTCCACAAGAAAAATTGTAGCAAAATATTCAAATGTGGGGGATCCAGGTTACCCCGTTCAAGGATTTAATGGTTAAAGCTTAACCCCTCAAACGGGTTAGTATAAGTATAAAGTCATCGCTTTTGGCAGTTCAACGTCCATACATACTTTCTTATTTTGGTAATATTCAGTTGTAATATATTAAATACATTAATATGTTAATAGTGAGATGTATTAAATCAAATCAATTGTTTCACTAGACAATTACCCGCTCGAGGGGTTAATGGACTATGTTTCTGCTACTCTGAAGTAATAAAAGTGGTGTAAAATATATACTTTTCACGGAAGATGACATTTTCTTTATACACACCAAGTGTTCACATACTTACGAGCGGTGGTGTACATCGACGCGCGACTTCAGCAAATAAACTCGCGAACGTAAATCGTATACCCGGTGTCTTGAATTTAGCACGTTTATGGAGATTTAGCAACGCGCACAGAATTCTTGTAGATAGTCTATATCCGTGGATCCAAAGCCGTTGAGACTCTCCGAAAACGAGTCCGGGATTTTTGTTTCTCGCGCTTCACAGCGATAGACACATAATAACGATCGTTGTACCCTTCCCCACTACCTTCCCCGATATTCCTTCTCCTCCGTCGTTTCGCATCGAAAGCCTTTTCCCGTGGCGCGGCTAATATGTCACCGAAGACGGGATACTGTACATAAAATACACGAACGCGTTTGGTTTACGAGCCGATCAGATGGCGGGCGTATTATTACGGACGACGACGGTTCCGGGATTCCTTCGTTCAGCGATAGACGATAAAGTTTCGTTCCACCAGGATGGTCTACAGGTTTCTTAATCCTTGGTAGAATATTTGTAGAGTCCCCCCACTTGGAAAACTTGTTCGTTCTCCCGGACGGCTCTGTTCTGGTGCTCGAAAATTCAGTCGTCTGCTTCTTCGGAAAGTTCGTTCCATCGTGTCCCCTAAAATTTTAATCTCTACTCGAGACAGGAAACACCGAGAACTTCCGTTGAAAATTCTTCAGCGAACAGAGAAAAGGCGACGAAACAAATCAGAGATCGAGGTCACGTTGCTTTCGAAGAAGACGCGAACTTCCGAAAGAGTCCATCTCACGAGGAGTGTATCAGGCGGGAACGAGTGTCGCACGGCGCCCTACACGACCGTCTTCTCTGTTCACGGTTCGTGAGCGTAACGCCTGCTTTTACGTTGATCACTATTCACAGTCAGGATCCGCATCACGTTGATTATTCGAGAACGTTCCCGTGACCGTGCCCTACACACACGGGCAGTCGACGATGCCCGGCGATAACGCCGGTGATATCTGCTCGCGGGTATCTTTGGACGTTTTATCGACGTCGTAATTCACCTCGAGACGTCCCGCGGATAATTCCGCGGGCCTGGCGAAGCCGATTTACGATCTTGGCTGTCGGCCACCGGTATCCCCGTGTTTCCTTTCCCACCCCGGATATTACTTTTCCACGGGATAATGGAATCAAATGATGACTCGCGAGAGGGATGCACGCGACTATCGAGCTTTCGAGCTTGATTCACGGATTCGCGAATAGGACGATGGGTCGTCGGAGATAATTGAAGAACGCGTGGGACGAGAGTGAGACCTTAGATTGAATGTACAGTAACAACCACTGAATGGCCAGACATAATGTTTACGAAGGGGATCGAAAGGTTCGTGGGATGTGTACACGTGTTATAGTACTGAATGAAGTTCTTTAGTGATCATTCGACTCGCTATCCATGATCTAGTTGTGTCCAGTGTTCCCTGCACTGACAATAGTAGTAGCGTCTTTGGTTCGTTAGGAATCAATGAAAAACTAGGACAAAAAAGATGAAATACAACATGACTTTTATCATTAACATGTTGATGCCCGTTGGCCTAGATCTGTGTCATAAGCAGGAACATAACACGGTCGTGACGGGGGAGAAATGAATGTTTCCTTTTTTATGTTTTTAGTATCAATATGTCATTATAAATATTCCAGAAGACATTTAATAATAGAAAGTGTTTTTTTTAAATGGGAACTATAGCTCCCATCAGGTTGTAGGATTTTTCAATTAGGTAAATCCTTAAAATATTGGAAACCGTGGATTACTAGTACCAAACTATTCCTTTAGGCTTTCACTTGTGGCTATACAAGACTTATGAGTTCCTTCCACAATGCCCCAAAGGTGTCCATTTGATTGAAAGGGGCAGGGCACTATAGTTCCCAAGGCGGCCACGAGATTCTCTCATGTTGGGAACTACAATTCCCATTCGTACCGAATGTGTTAAGGGAAACAGGCCAAAAATCGGACACCATCGTGTTCACACTGATCCTCTAAGAGATATTACATAGTAACACGTAAGATTATACAGTCTAGTAAACCATTGGAAATCAAACCTTCGTGATGAAGGTCTGTAGCACCGCGATACCCAAAAGACTGGAACAGGCAAGCAAGACAGCTCACAGAGAGGTCCATTATTAATCCTCCAGTTCGTTGGGCTCGCGGGCAAACGTGCAACAGCGGAACCGTGTGTAACGTGATTTCCTGTGGCTCTTTGTTCCCAGATTCCGAGCAGTCTCCGGCTGTGTACTTGAGGGACGACCCGCTGTTCGGCAGCCTGCAACTGCAACAGCACAGCGAGCTCCGTGCACCGACTGCGGAACGCGCGGCGTTCTATTTGGACGCGGCAGTCGCAGGCCGGCAACGGGAGGACGGGGACGCGCACATGCTCTACACCCTTCACGTTTATCAGTACAGCGTCGCTGGCAAGGGAGGAGGTGAGGGCCTCGTTCTTTTTTTTTTTTTTTGCGAACGACTTCTTCGTACTCTTCGCCCCGCTCGTAAAGTACATTTATCGTCGATGCTTTTACGCGGACGCCGCAGACCCTCGAAGCTCGCGGCTTCGTGTGGCTACCGATTCGCGGAATATTGGCGACGCTGAGTGGTCGCTATCTCTGACACCGGAGCTATCTTAAAACGACTGTTGTTTCTCCGAGGGGAATCGACGAAGTTGTTCCTTTAACGACTTTCTCACGGTTAACTGTGTTATCTGTAGTTCGATCGTAGAGCGTCGAGATCAGGATTGTTATTGAATAAATTTATTTTTGGAATGATCCTTTCTGGATCCCGTGGGTGGAATCAGGTTCTGTTATAGATAAAAGAGAGATCTGGGTTAGGTCCCTAAAAGAGGGATAATAAATGATATAATTCATTAATTTCACCCAGCAGTTATGTACATAGCACGTAAAGTACCTTTCATCTCGTATAATAATCATCTGGAATTCCATAAGCGTGATCTATTAAATTACGGCGAACCACCGAATACATTTCTCGATCATCTTCTTAATTCCCCAGTCGCCGGCGGCAGAAGCAGGCTCCACTTAATGGACCTCGGCAATTCGGATCGTGGCAAATCGTCGGGTGGGATCCCCTTATCCGGGCTAGGGAACATCCTGCTGGCGATCTTTAACGGGCAGAAGCATCTGCCGCATAAGGAGCACAAGCTAACCCAATTACTGAAGGAGTGTCTCGGCTCGTTGACGTGTCACGCCGCGATGATCGCCCACGTGTCCCCGAACGCCCAGCACTACACGGAGACGTTAACCACCGTGCAACTGGCCTCCCGGATCCATCGAATGAGGCGGAGGAAGATCAAGTTCGTTGGCGGTGGAACGCAGGGGACGGGAAGCGGTGGAAGTTCAGGGGAGGAAGCTGCTAGGCAGAACAGCGAGTGCGATCCAAGCTCCAGCGATCTGTCCGCGGACACCGTGATTTACGTTGGCCCTAGCACAGACGACGCGACCGATGGCGAGCATCCACCCGTCTACATACCCAGCCTGAACTCGGGCGACAACCGTTGCGCTATGGGCAAAGTGTTGCGTGGTTCCGCCGCGGAAAGACCGTCGAAGATCCCGGAGGAGCGTAGTCCGGCGCACAAAGCGACGAAAGTGGTGAAATCGTTAACGCAGACTGCCTCGAAGCAAACCTCGCCAGCGCACACCGCGACACCGAAAGCCAGCCCAGCCAGAAAGTGCAACGCCGCTAAAGTGTCCGCCTCCAAATTGAACGATTCACCCGGTAGCAAAATACCAGTAGCAGCTCCCAGTGGAGGATCAGACGAGCAATGGATAGACGGGCCGAGGATCTCGAAATCGAAGGTCGCGGAAGCCAGGCACATGCTGAAGGATTCTCATCACAAGAGAGAGACCTGGATAGATGGTCCCATGCAACTAACCGGCCCGCCCACCTTGCAGATGCATGCTCAGCAACATTCCTCCGGCTACGGTTTCATGGACAGCCACAAGAAGAGCATGATCAGGAAGTGGGTCGAGAATCAATCGTCTCAGATCCAGAGGAGCAAGCACACCACGGCGAGGATCGAATCCTCGAAGATGTCCGGCCAATCGTCGCAGTTCAAGGAGCTGACGACGTTCAAGACGTGCGGCGGCATGGACGACGACGACACTTCGTTGTCCACAGCGGAGAGCGACAGCTTGAAGGCGAACGAGATCGAGGATATCACCGAGAAATTGGGCGTCAAGCTGAACCTGTTGAACGTCAAGTCTAATACAGATTCTGGTTTGGATCTGACGGCCAGTCCGGTTATGGACGACAGTGTGGATAAAGGGAGGCTGGATCTGCAGGAGGACGAAGACGACGAAGAGGAGATCGTGGTCCCGCCACCGTTGCCTCTGATCGAACCCCTGAGCAATGGTGTCAGCCGGGAGGTCTCGATGGAGAGCTTGAATCTATCGCATAAAGACATCGTGTTGCCCTCCAGGCACTCCTTGTCTTCCGAGGACGAGATTCTGGAAATCGTCGAGGTCGAGGATTTGGAACCTGTCCCCATGCAAGACTCGTGCCTCCAGGTCACGGAAGAGGATATCGCGTTGTGCATGGGAGAGAATCCTTTGCCCGAGAGCGATCAAGAGGAGCATCCTCTAAGAATCCTGAGCCAGGAGAATCTCACCGTCGTCTCGACCTTTACTGGTAAATTAAAAATTCCGTCTAATTATTCCGGACTATTACCGATTGCCCCGGTTGTTCTTTTGAGTCTCGGGACCGTCGTTCGCCGGTAAGACGGGCTCAAGGGACTCGACTTAATCTTAGACTGTTACAAAATACCGCAACTATAGAATATTCAGGATTTTTCTCGACAATATTTCATGACGTTTATAGTACGTCCTATTCCGCGTTACGACCAATCTGTCTCTCCCCTTTTCTCTTCATTGCAAGTGCACTCGAATGGATGTCTTCGAAGATTGTTCCACCGGAGAGTCCGTTCTTAGATCCACCGAGCCCGGTAATAGCGCATTCGATGGAAAACAATCATATCGAAAGAAAGCGAGAGAGGAAGAGAGAGAAAGCCGCGTAGGATTGCAACGGAGCTGGAGAGAGATGAGGAATGGAAGCGGCTCGATATAATTACTCTAAGAGGCAGCTTCTAGTTAAATGCACTCGTTCTTCTCTATTTTCCCCGTCTTATCTGTCTACTTCCTTTGTCCTCGACGTCGAACCATCCGACTGGAGAACCAAAAAAATCTGTCAATTTCCAGACTCGATGTCGGTGATGTCGGACACGGACCGGTACAGACCGCAGTATCCACCACCGGTTGGCGCAGGTGTACTACCGAGGCCGTACTTCGACCACGAGGACTTCCTAGAGCAAGAAACTAGGCACAAGTTCGATCAGTTGGCCCGGCTACACGAGCTATACCAGAGCAAGCTCGCGCTTGCCAATGTTTCCAACTCCGTGACCTATCAGAGGGAGAACTCCTCCAGTGTTAGAGACGCTCCATGTAAGTTTTTCCAGGTTTATTGGAGCAATCTACAATCGGTCGGAACATTAAGACATTAAAAACATTAGCTATGAAATTTTCATCATTCGCTAACTGTACTTCGGATGATCTTGCGAGCTACATTTAAGAACCTCTGATACGACGAATCTGTAATCATTCGAGTAATTAGTTCACAATTATTCTATCGCAATTGAATGAAACGATACTGTCGGTTAACCACCGTTGGTGTACGGCAGGTATAACATTAACACAGGACAAATTCTAGCCGCCCCAGTCTTCCGTCCGCCGTCGCGCTGTCAATCGTTGTCCCTCTCCGACATGATGTTCAACGACAATGCGAGCAATCACGGCAGCATCTACAGCGAGCCCGCGTACATCGCCGGGAAGTCCGATCAGGAGAAGATCTGCGATAACTGTCGTCAGAGCATGTCCAGGCCGGCCACGGCCTCGTATTGGTACCCGAACAGCGTCGCGCACATAGCCAGCCCCAGACGGTACTGCGGCAAGCTGGGCGATTGCAACATCTCTAGTCTGAGGCATCCCGACGGCGCGTCGAATCCTAACCTGAAAGAGGAAGTGGAGAGGCTACCGGGAAACGGAGCCTCGGGTTCCGACCCGGAGGAGGAGTACGTCGAGGCGAAGAAATTGTTCACTGCGGCTGAGAGATCGGAGAGGACTGTCACTGGCAAGTCGGACATCGAGGAGGATCTCAAGATACAAGGTAGAGAGAATGTTCGCTATTAATCCCTCGTGCACTGTTCCATAAATTGTTGCATCGCCATTCCTTCAATTACACTTGGTGTAAGATAACATCGAATTAAGGAGATATACAAGTTTTCCTGACAAGGAATACAATTAAAAATTAAAATCCGAGTCTGAAATTAATCCGAACAGTGCACAAGGATTAAACAGAGGAATTGTCGAGTTTATATTGGAATTGAAATTCTAACGTCGAATGACTTGGCCTACATTGATACATGGAACGACACCACACATGACCGATTCAATCTTCTAAATTAAAAAATGGGAGCATGTAAATAGGCTGTGATAATAAGAAATAATAAGAATACTGTTAAGAAATTCTAACGTTATCCTAAGCTTCGTAAATGTCTTAGGAGTTTTTCATAGGAGATTCTATCTTCTAGTAACAGCGCCACCACAGTTGTCGATTCCATCGCCGGCTCCGTCTTCGGGTCGAATGCAACGGAAGATCACCAGTTTGGGCTCGTCGTTCGGTTTGAACAAGGAGGGCTACGATTCCGGTGCCGATTCCACGCCCCGAGCAGCGAAACTCTCACCGGCGACCCTGTCCAGGCATCGCGCCGAAAGTTCTGGCTACGACAGTATTGTCAGGGACAGCGAGACCAGCAGCATAGCGAGCGATTCCTCGAGGCAGACCAGCGCTCTTCAAGAGCATCAAGGTAGTGAACATTTTCCCGTGGTATCGATACGTTCACCTTGGTTCAATCCGAGAAACACAAATTAAACGGAAGTCTGTCCAACGAAAGTCAAAGTTCGCCCGGAAGCGTTCCAATTAGCGACGGAATAATTAATTAATAATTGAGTGTTCCGCGCTAGTCGATCTGTTGCAGAAATCGTTACGATTACTCCGAGATTATTCTCAATAGGAAATTCTCGCGCGATCTTTTTGCACGTTTTAATCGCATGCTCTTTCAATCTTCTTCCCCCTGAAACTCCTCGCAGTTAACGCGAACGGAATTATTAACGTCACCGCTGATGCATGCCATTGATACAGCTCTACGATTCTTGATACGTTCCGCCAGACACGCTCTAACGAGAAAAAACTTTCCCATTAATACAATAATGTAGATGGTACATTTTAATTAGCGGAGTAACGAGTAAGCTGTAATTAACACGGCGATCCTCGAAAGACAGAGGAACCGAGTAGGACTTCTGGCTAATATATATGCTTCTAATTGTCATTCAGTTTAAACTCTAGATATTTCTCTTACAAATCCACGCATGCCTGATAATTTACAATCCCTAATATAAAATTGGAACATCATCCAAAACGGTTAGTCTCCGATACCGTTGGAATTCGACGAAACTTCCTAGAAGACAAAATGGTTCGAATACAAAATCTCTTTCGATACCGTCATTTTGGATGATGATCCACAGGAATTTTTGATGAAGCGTCAACGACATTGATCTCTCGAGATGTGGATCGTGTCGCTCGCTTCACGCAATCCCGTGAGAACGATGTGCAAAACCCTCTAAAACGGTCCCTCCGTACGGTGGTTTATCCTCAGGTGGCGCGCTGGGGGTTCTAACCTCGACGTTGTGCGGGTGTTTCAGCGGTGGAACAGCGGGCGGCAGAGTGCGGGCTCCGGTCACGGGCCCATTGCCGGGCCCATCTGCCAAGGGGGCCGTCCGCGGTCCCGGGGATACTCGCGTACACAAGCGAGGACGTGGACATCCTGGACAAGCGCGCGCAGTTGCGCTCGGATCCACGTGGCACGATGTCCAGGATACACAACCTGCGACTACGCCAGCGCCTTCTTAGGCTCGAGCTACGTGACGCTAAGAGGCGGCTGATGGTGCCCGACAGCCGTTGGACCTACGATCGTAAGTGTCCTCTTACAATTTATCTCTAAGAGAAACGGTAATTAACACATTCGATTCGGATGGGAACTATAGTTTCCAACATGGACGAACCTTGCAACCGTCTTTGGGGCATTGTGGAGGGGATTCATACGTCTTGTGTAGCCACAAGTGAATTTATCCAGATCAGTGACGTCTAAAGGAACAGTTTGGCACCAGTCGTTCACAGTTTCAGAATTTTAATAGCAAGTATTATTACAATCCCACGGCCGGATGGGAGTTACAGTTCCCATTCAAAGATGCGATGAAAAAGACACTTTCTATTATTAAATTTATAAAAGAAGAAAAATTCTCCGGGTCATGGAGTCAGAAAAACGATTACGGACCGTCCCGAAAGTGTTAAGACTCTATACAACTTCTTTTTAGAGATGATATAATAGAAAAAGGATAGATTTAAAGAACATTTACCAGAGTAGATGTAGATTTTTCGAGGTACATTTCGAAAAATGTAACTGCCAACTGTATTTCGACGTTGCAGTACACGTGGAGAACGGGATGGACTGGCGAGATCCGTCTTTCCTGGAGGCTCTGGAGGCGGAGACCTGTATCCTACAGAAACGGGTCCATGCTTGTAAAAGCCACGTTTTGTTGGTCACCTGCTTCGACTCTTGTCCCCGGCAACAGTGTACGCGGCAAGCGGGCACATCGCCGTCTGGGATACGGATCACCTAACCTAGACTTGGATCAGCGCGAACCACCGCGTGCTGATCGTAACCCGCGAGAGAGGAGGGAACGCCGACACCGATTAGAAAACGAGACGAGCGAGGTCGCTGATCATGAGAGAACGGGATTGAACGATGTCGCTCGACTCCGTCCAATAGTTGTTAAAATGAACATAGTTATATCGTCGTGATCGTCGTCGTACGTCGTCGCTATTGTTACACGTGTAATCGATAATAAGAAAGCTTTCGCCCACTTCCACCTGACACGGTAGGGAACGTCGTTTTGTCGCGCATGCGGCGCCGCGACGAGCTCGAGGTGTGTCCTCACCGTATCCTTGCGCCTTCGAGGACGCGTATTCGGGGAACCGTGTGTGCATGAGGTTGCGAACGTTTAAGAGTAAGGAGAGAAAGAGAGAGAGAGAGATGTTAAAAACGATGTTACGATTGTTGGCGGAATAGCCGTAGTGTACGCGGGTCGACCTTAACCCGGTCGGATAACTTGTTGACTTAAATAATATAGCGTACGAGATGGTGCTGCAATTTTTTTATACCGATCGTCAGAGTCGCAACTTAGGTAAATTTAACCGAGTCACTTACCCCCTAGTCCCGTGTCGGGGGGCCGACGAGCTAGACACGCGACTTCCGATTACAAAGACTGTTTTGTTGTTGATCGAACCTGAT